>NC_090653.1:200128651-200293651 GCF_040937935.1 Hyperolius riggenbachi | reverse complement strand
CGGGAGCCAAGCACACGGCGGCAATTCGAGAATCAGCGGCGAAACTCTTGGACGTTAGACTGTGACTGCATTGTGCACTGTAGCCACTAGCCGAAATATGGGTCAGACGGGACGCTCCGAGGCCAGCTTGCAACTCGCTGTGGGAGATGTAGATCCACTGAGCCAGTCCAGTGTGGGGACGGAGATGACGGTGTTTAAACGCTCAGAAGGTTCCGGAGTCCATGGAAGTTTCGCAGGTGTAGTTGCGGGAATGCTGATGAAGTGCCAAGAATCTGCTGCTCAGGCAAGTTTGTTTACGTTGTTGTATGGCATTATCTGTATTTGGTGTTATAACAAGGAGAGTATAATGTGTTAATGTGTAGATTCTGTGTTAATTGCAGCATGGTGGCTGCGGGCTTCTCTTCTCTCTCGCGCGTGGTGGGAGGGGGGAGGCTGCTTTCAGAGTTTAGGTGCTTGTTTTTTTTTTCTTCGGATTCAAGCATGTATATTTACGTAGTGGTTATCTCTGCATTTGTCGCAGGCATGTTGTTGCTGGAAAGAAGTCGATTGGTTTTTTTTTTTCTCTTCTCTCCCCGTCTCTACAGAGGCTGGGAAAAAGGGGGGGGGGTCCCCCGCAGCAGGAGATAAGCCAGCGGTGCTTCTGTTAGTACTGGATGTGAGGGAGAGGTGATAGAGAGGAGTGTAGTGAGAGGTGCAAGCTTATCTATTTCCAGTCAGAGCTGCTAACATGCTTGTAAATATCTGCATCTGTTATGTTGTTCAGCCAGCTCGTCTGTTGTTCTGTTGTTCTGATGTTTTGTGAGGAGGGAGAGGGTTCCACGTTCCTGGGTGATGCTAGGATGTAAAATATTTAGCATTGCAGCTGTGACGCGGTTTGTCTCGCTTTTGGCAAGCATCCCAGAGAGTATAGGTAGCGGAAGGCTGACTCTCGGTAAAATGTATAGATGCTGTGTGTAACTATGCATAACAAATGTATGTTCTGTGTGAGTTTTGTTCTCTCTCCTAGGTCTATAGGAACGAGAGGCTGCTATGGGAGCAGCCATCTTGGCTGGCAGTCCAGGACTCAAAATGGCGGCAGTGGAGAGAGCCCGCCCCCGTGAGTCATGGCCCCCACACGTCATGGCAGGGGGGGGAGGAGGGGCTGGGGGATCCACGTCACGTCAGGCTGTGCTCGCGGCTCCGGGCAGAGCAGCTGAAAGGGAGGGGGGTAGAAATACAGAGACATTCTCCTGTGTGTCTCGGTTCTCAAAGTATTTCCCCAGAGATTTTCCCTGGGTCCATGGAAAGGAATGCCAGAATAGGAAGTGTTTCCCAGCTCGGTGCAGGGACACACGGAGCAGTACAGATCGGAAATGGGTCTGTACTGTGTTGCTTATGGGATTATTCCTGTAAGTGAGGCACCTTAATGGGTGGTGCAGCATAAGTTCCCAATAGGAAAAGGGGGACAGTGCATCAGGGGGGTGCCGGAGTTGGAAAAAAGGGAGTTGACCAATTCGGGTTTCCGTCGCCGCTTCTGCAGAGCGGTAACGTTTTTTCCGGTTTTGTTGTGAACAGGGCCAGAGCTGGACTGAGAGGTCTAGGCTGGGCTGGAGCTGTTTTTGTGTGCGTTTTTTTTCGTCCACTGATTGGTCAAATATGTTTTTTCCAGCTCCTATCAATTGTAGCACAAAGAACAAGGACTGACAGCAGTTCATGGGGCAATTATACAGATGATAAAATTGCCGTTTACAGAGTGACAGTGTATCAGTACAGTGTTTGCCATGTGACTACCTACCAAGTGGGCATTCAGGGATCTGCATACAGGCATGTGACGCTGGTATGCTTAGCCCTGCACCCTGTGTAGTTTAAGTGCAAAGTGCTCCTTCCGACAGGGAGGCAGCAATTTTTTGGTAGTTTAGGTGGTGGCACGGCAAACATGGATCAGAGGGTACAACACACAGAACTTCTAGCAGAGCTGGTATCGCGATGAAGTTCTAGATAAGTAAATGCGATAATGAGTAAGAGCATTGCAGGCTCACCTGCAAAGCAGCATCAGGTGTGGCATCCGTAATCTGTGCATGCGACGGCCGCGCATGGACAGATAAGGGGGGATGTGGAGTGAGCTGCAATGTGGTGAGAGCTTCCAAAGGTGAAGCGAGCTTCCAAAGGTGAAGTCCGCGGGAGCATATTTTAAACAGGTAAGTACTGAGGATAGTACTGAGGTAGGGGGGTGAAGTTTAACTCCAATCTACCAATAAGAGTAAACAGAGTTCATGAGAACCATAAAGCAACGAGATCAATTACGATATATATTGATCAATTTAAAGTGTAAAGAGTACAAGCCACAGGGCGAATCCCAAATCATTAAAAAGAATTGATTTGTTTGTATTTCGATTTCAGGTGTTTGGCAATATGGATTTGAGACAGATGCCGTGCTGGCAGCAAAGCTGGAGATGTCAGTCGGATACGCGAAAGGTTCCAGATGCCAATCTAAGCTTGGAGAACAGCGAGATTCCTGAGATTGGAAAGAGACTAAACCACGAGATTCCTGAGAGTGGAAAGAGACTAAAACACGAGATTCCTGAAATGGGAAAGAGACTAAAAACCGAGGTTCCTGAGATCGGAAAACGTCTAAAAGAACTGTCTGAGCAAAGCATAGTGCAAATTGCTAATGTTTTTCTTTCCCAAGGTGGTGCTTTTATAATGAGGAGTACCGTGCTGATGGTAATCCTAGGTTGCCATTTCGTCCTAGGAGAACGAAGAGAGGACATTCTCATGTATAATAAGGGGTTAATGAGAATGCAAGGCCCAAGCATGTTAATGTTTGGTGACAAAGGTACTAATCCTTTCACACCTCCCTCCGCTTGGCACAGACGGACCATGCAGGGACGGAGGAAAAGAGCACTTGTGCCAGGAGAAAGCAAATTTCATGGCACAAGGTGGGTGAAAGGTCTGAAGGGTCAAGTGTGCGGGCAGTGGGAATTTAATGGCAGTGTAAATCTGCTATTGAATGCCACACTCCCAGAATCGATGCACCGATCCAAAGGTTTGTTAAAAGGTACATTGCAGTACAATGGGTACATGCAAAAGGTGGAGTGTGTGATTCAGGGGTACCTTGTCTTGGTTATGCAGAGTGAGATGGGTCCAGATTGGAGAGGAACGAGCAGGAGGCGTCAATTCTCTTACCAGAGAGATGCAGGGGACCACATCACACTCTGGAGCTACCAACAGAGAGTGCCTCTGAAACAACTATACACAAGTAAAGGCTGGAAAGCCAAGGGTGGGTGGTTCTCGAAACAAGAAGTAACAATCGAGATCAAGCCACATTTCCAGGTGACAAAGATGGTGGGGAGAGCGGTCCCGGGGGAGGGAAAGCCCACACAGGGAACCCCATTCACACCACACGGGTCACAACAGGGGACGATATTACACAGTCCATATGCAGCAGCTTATCCTCATGATAGTTGGGTAAGTGATGAGGTACTCTTAATCGAAAGATTGCAGAGAGTACAGTCTTCCCGACCTCAGGTACATATTGTGCCTCAGGACATAAGGGGGGAAGAGGTCCAATCAGGACAGCTGGGGACATATTTTGTCAGCGAGAGATTGGACAAGGGGAGGTATATTAATTTTTCTGGAGAAGGATCTTTTGCATGGCAGCTTCGAGATGTTTGGGTGAACAAATGGAAACGGTGCAACATTCCTTTAGGCACCGCCACTTCCTTAGTTCCCACCTCAACCCGTGTCTTACACCAGGACCTGAGAGGTCAACCTTTTTTGGTGCTAGACGGGGAGGTGAAGCAAGTAGAGTTGTCCTCATGAGGGCAATTCTTGCAGAAGTATCTGCGTTGGCCGGGGCAAGCCAAATTTAGTGAAGAAGCCTGCAGGCTCAATAACGCAGAATGCGAGGCTACCATTCAAAAGATCCACCCTGAAGCCAAACCAATAGTTCCGGTGGCTGAAGGAAAGGTTTGGTTTTTTAACATAAGGTCTAGTGATACATTCAAGGTATATTCTCATAATTGTTCCGATAAGGGGGAGTTTCCAAGGGGAACATATTGTGTGAGTGGAGATCCCATATGGATCCGGTCATCCAGGTTTGATGACGTTGTTTCTCAAATTGTTAAGAGAACTCGGAAGGTCAAAGCTTCACGGGTAGTTCCCGTCCTGAAAGAGAACCCGACATGGGACAAAGGGGAACAGGTTTTGATCCAAGCCGACCACATTTTGTTACAAAGGTTAAACAAACAGTACACTAAGTTAGAGGTAAGATTTCACCATGATACAGGTGATCTTAACGAGGTAGAACACAAAAATGAGCAGGTGAGTTCCAGTCTGCCCTGGTGGACAAAGGTTCCGGTGATGTTCCAGGGACACTCGGACGGGGCATCTGCAGTTCCAAAGTTCTTTCTACACCCACTGGTCGTCTGGATGGGGATGACAACTTTAGGCATCATTATCCAGGTGAGGTTGCGGGTTAAAATTACGTAAAATAAATTAACCTGGTCCAGAGATTGGTGCCTCATAAACAATCTACTGAACCAATAGTTTAAATTAAGGAATCTACAGGGTTACGGGTATAGGTTTAGTAGTACCTGTGATGGAGCTGATTGTATAAAGGCGCTCTTTTAGAAGGCACCTGGCACTGCTCCATCGAGTAACAAACAAAACGAGTTTCACTTTTCTGTGGTCATGCAAGTTTGTGAGTGATACGCAAGTGACGCAAATGCTGAGCATGTGGTATTGAGGGACTTAGAAGTAGGGCCTCCCCAGAGAGCCTGGTTACAGGAAGACCAAGAGGTCTTGCTCTCTCTCTTCCAGGGGTAATCGCCTAGAGCAGAGAAGTTGTGTGAGCACGAACATCGAAAAGTGAAACATACAAGAAAGAAACCAGGTACTGGGAGGTTCAGACGCTGGGATCTGCGGGTCAAGCCGTTTTAGGGGGGATTGTTATAATTTAAGTAGGCCTCAGTTACTTAGCCTGAGTTTTATGTAAAAGGCTTGTCCGCAGTGTATGCCTTTAAAATAGATAGAGGGTTGGTGATGCAGGCAGAGGCATCTCAGGGTCTGCGTGTAGCAGAAGATACACGCAGATACTGAGAACATGTTCCTAACAGAAGGCCATCGGCCACTCTGACCTCAACAGGAACAGAAAACATTGGCCATGTTTACTAAACATCCACGGTCCTGCATCTGGGTCAAGTGCCTCATTGATTATTAATCGAGTAGGCGGGTATGATGACACCACGAGTGGGTCCATCAATAGACTGATATAGGGGGTGGCGAAGATGATGTCATATTTAACTCTTTCCTAGTCGGTATTAAATCTGGAGCGAGCGATGGGGAACTCACTTCTGCTTCTTCCTTCCTCACTAGCTCGCAATACTGACTGGAACCCAATTATTTCTCTAAGCATGTTCTTCTTTTATGTAAGCTGATATAATGTATGCTATGTACATAGGTAGTTTAGTGTAACGTAGGTAGGAAGAAGGTACCTGATAGACTTCGGTAGGGAGTCTAATCAAGAGCTTGTAATGCAACATGAAGATCGGCATAGCTAGGATAGGATGACTGTATCTAGCTGTCTTTCTGTGACTTGAATAAATAACGGAAACATTGGAGAAGCCTGAGAAAGTCTATTTCCTGTTCGCTGTGTGGAGAGTCAAGTGATCTCACAGTCTGTGAGACGATGGTGTCGAAGCAAGGTGATAAGAACAGTTTATAACAACACACACATATATATATATATATATATATATATATATATATATATATATATATATATATATATATATATATATATATACACACACACATACATACATACATATATATATATATATATATATATATATATATATATATATATATATATATATATACGTATGCATATACATATATACACACACACACACACACACACAGTGGGATGCGAAAGTTTGGGCAACCTTGTTAATCTTCATAATATTCCTGTATAAATCGTTGATTATTACGATAAAAAATATTGGTAAAATATATCATATAGAAGACACACACAGTGATATTTGAGGAGTGAAATGACGTTTATTGGATTTACAGAAAGAGTGCAATAATTGTTTAAACAAAATTAGGCAGGTACATAAATCTGGGCACCACAAAAAATAAATGAAATCAATATTTAGTAGATCCTCCTTTTGCAGAAATTACAGCCTCTAAAGGCTTCCTGGTATCTGCTTGAAGGTATTTTGGACCATTCCTCTTTACAAAACATCTCTAGTTCAATCAGGTTTGATGGCTTCCGAGCATGGACAGCTCTGTTTAACTCACCACAGATTTTCAATTATATTCAGGTCTGGGGACTGAGATGGCCATTCCAGAACGTTGTACTTGTTTCTCTGCATGAACGCCTTAGTGGATTTTGAGCAGTGTTTAGGGTTGTTGTCTTGTTGAAAGATACAGCCTTGGGGCAGCTCCAGCTTTGTCACCGATTCCTGGACATTGGTCTCCAGAATCTGCTGCTACTTAGTGGAATCCATGCTTCCCTCAACTTTGACCAGATTCCCAGTCCCTGCACTGGCCACACAGCATGATGGAACCACCACCATATTTTACTGTAGGAAGCAGGTGTTTTTCTTGGAATGCTGTGTTGTATTTACTCCATGCATAACGCCCTTTGCTATGCCCAAATAACTAAATTTTAGTTTCATCAGTCCATAGCACCTTATTCCAAAATTAAGCTGGCTTGTCCATACCTGAAGCGGCTCTGTTTGTACTGTGGGCGGAGAAAAGGCTTCCTCTACATCACTCTCGCATACAGCATCTCCTTGTGTAAAGTGCGCCAAATGGTTGAACGATGCACAGTGACTCCATCTGCAGCAAGATGATGTAGGTCTTTTGTGCTGGTCTGTGAGTGGACTCTGACTGTTCTCACCATTCGTCACTTCTGTTTATCCGAGATTTTACTTGGTCTGCCACTTCAAGCCTTAACTTGAACTGAGTCTATGGTCTTCCATTTCCTCAGTATGTTCCTGACAGCTGAAATCTCTGAGACAGCTTTCTGTATCCTTCCCCTAAACCATGATGGTGAACAATCTTTATCTTCAGGTCATTTTAGAGTTATTTTGAGACCCCCAAGTTGCTACTCTTCAGAGAAACTTAAAAGAGGAGGGAAACTTGCAATTGACCCCCTTAAATATGACTCTTTTTCATAATAAAATTCACCTGTGTATGTAGGTCATGGGTCACGGAGCTCACCCAGTTCATTTGAGTTCCAATAATTAGTTCTAAAGGTTTTGGAATCAATAAAATTGCAACAGTGCCCAAATATATGCACCTGCCCAATTTTATTAAAACAATTATTGCTCACTTTCTGTAAATCCAATAAACTTAATTTCACTTCTCAAATATCACTGTGTGTGTCTCCTATTTAATATATTTAACTGACATTTTTTTATCGCAACAGCCAACGTTTTATACAAAAAAATCATGAAATCATGCCCAAACTGACCCACTGTATATATATATATATATATATATATATATATATATCACACGCACAATATATATATATATATATATATATATATATATATATATATATATATGTATATATATATATATATATATTATATACACTTTATGTTGGGTATGTAAGTGTATGTATATATACTTTATATGGCTACAGATCAGATGAGATTGTAATACTGACTGAGGATAATGTGGTAATCATCTATGAAAGTGTAAAAACTCTCTTAGTTTTCGTTATGAAAATGAACTTCACATTACCAGTGAACCAAGAGAGGCATTCATGTCAAGTGGGATCAAGAGACAAGGGAGGAGTAAAATCCAACTGTAATGCACACAGGAGTGTTAGATAACAAATTACCTAAGACGATTATTACATGCATAATGCCAGACATATGCAAATGAGGATTCACAATGTCATTATTATTAGTTTAGGACGCCAAATAAACACCAAGATAAGTTTTGTGTTTTAAAAGAGACAAATCTCTCTCTCTAATCGAATCTGATTAGTGAAAGATCTGTCGGCTGCCCATAAACCACAGGTCAATTCCCAAGCAATTTCATTCTGAAATCGTTCCGGGATCAACCTTGTGACGGTGCATCCGCCGCCTTGCCGGCCCGACGCTGTCCCTCCTAATGTTTAATGTTCCTCACAGCCCATCCCTTTCCCTCGATAGGGAAAATTATCAATGTGCCTCATACAGAGGAAGGACTGGAAAAAGAATCAAGGCATCCCTTTTGGTATTTCCCATCATAAGTGTCAGGCTGCCAGAGAAGAGGACTAGATTGCTCAGGTGGGTGGGAACACGGTGGCACAGTGAATGCATGGACTGTGCATTGATTGGTGCTACCGTAGGTTAAAAGTAGAGGAGGGGAAAAGAGGAGGAGGGGTTGGGGCGAGCATCTGATAGGCTACAGGAGCCATAACTATGGAGACATATTAACCACTTCACCTCTAAAGGTTTTTCCCCTTAAACACCAGAGCAATTTTCAGATGTCAGCGCTGTGTCCATTCATCTGATAATAATCAGTACTTATCACACTGAAATGATCTATAAATAGTTTTTTTCACCACAAAGTAGGATTTATTGTTATGATAAGAATTATTTTATTCTAACTGCATTTTTAACGGGGGTAATAAGACAAAAAAATTAAAAAATTTTAGTATTTCTAAGTTTTCAGCCATTAAAGTTTTAAAATAAAACATGCTACTGTAATTAAAACCCACACATTTTATTTGCCCACTTGCCCTGGTTATGACTCCATTTAACTACTACACGACAGCGTCACACCGATGGGCGTGGCCGCCGCGGCAGCCCCAGGACCGCCTAACGCCGATCGGCGTAAAGTCCTGGGACTGCAGTTTGCAGAAGCATCTCCAGTTGCAAAACCGCCGTCTAATTACATTGTACAGCTGGCAGTGATCAGCTGTCATAGGGATTGGTTGGCGGGGGGAGGGAGGGAGAGGGCATATGTAAACACAAAACAACCCAGGAAATGTTTATAAAAAACAAACATATATCAATAAACAAACAAACAAACATTCGGGGGCAATCTGACCCCACCTATAAAGAGCTCTGTTGGTGGGGAGAAAAGGGGAATCACTTGTGTGCTGTGTTGTGCGGCCCTGCAACTTGGCCTTAAAGCTGCAGTGGCCTATTAACAGAAAAATGGCTTGGTCTTTAGGGGGGGGTTTAACACTGTGGTCCTCAAGTGGTTAAATTATGTCCCTAGTACAATGTATGGCGACAATATTCTATTTGGAAATAAAGGAGTATTTTTCACATTATGTAATTTTGGGTGCCCTAAAAATAATGTGAGCCCTTATTTGCAAAAAATAACAGTAATAGCATACATAATTTAAAAGCTAAGTCCCCAGCGTAAAAATGTATGTACAGGTAGTCCCCGACTTATGAACGCCCTACTTGCGAACAACCCGCCGATACGAACGCCGCCGTTCCCGTCACTCTGCAACAATGACGTCATCTTTGGATGCCGTCACATCTTCTACCAAGACGTGGACTCCCTGTAAGAATGAGCAAAGTGTGCAGAGAGGAGGAGGAGGAGAAGGTCAGAGGGGATGTGACGCAAGTCTGTCCCTGCATGGCTGGACTGGTTACAATCCATTTGTTCAGAAGCTGCCGCTGCAGAGTATCTGTTTTCCAATGTTGTAAATTCCTATCCCCGCCCGCAGTTTGACAGGCTGAACAGTCCTGTAAGTTTGTTCAGTTTCACATGCCCGCATCCCCCCTCCCCCTCAGTCTGCACAATACTGAGTTAGCAATGATGGGCTGTTCAGGGACAGGCAGAGACACAGGCTGGGACTCTCAGTGCCACTGCAGAGGGACTACATGTTCCAGCTTATCCTGGGCAAATATGTAATATTGCTATGAACATTATTTAGTATTTATAAAGCGCTGACATGTTCCGCAGCACTGTACAGAGTATATTGTCTTGTCACTTCATTGTTCCTTAGAGACAGGGCTGTGGAGTCGGAGCAATTTAGGGTGCCTGGAGTCAGAGTCGGGAAAAAATGCACAGACTCCGACTCCTGATGAATTTAAACTGTAATTAAAATAGAAAATGATAAAATGTTCTATTTCTCAGATAATAGTCATCATAAATAATTTATATATACAGTAATAGCTGTGCCTAGTCCAAAAAATGAAATAAACCAATCAAAATTAGTTACTTGTGCTGCTTCAATAAAGCAGTCCCCGTATTTTTAAAGTCAAATATACATATTTAATTGTGACTGTACAGTATATATGATGTGTACACAGGAATCGTATATATACTAAATAACATCTATGCTGTAAGAATAAAGCCTGATGTGTAGCCGTGTCACTAATAGAGATAGTCAATGAGATGGAAATAATTCTGCATTGATGCTGATTTATGCAAACGTATGCACTCTCTTTGCTCATGAAATCAAATAATTTGATATGTTGTTAAAATTTGGTTTGGTGACTACGAATTAAAGGGTACCTGAGACGGATGAAAAGAAATGTTTTATACATACCTGGGGCTTCCTCCAGCCCCTTTCAGGCCAATCAGTCCCTCGCTGTCCTCCTCCACCACCTGGATCTTCTGCTACGAGTCCCGGTAATTCAGCCAGTCAGCACAGTCCGGCCACGTGCCGCTCCTACAGCCAGGAGCATTCTGCACCTGCGCAATAGGTGCACTGCGCCAGACTGGCTCAAGTACCTGGACTCATAGCAGAAGATCCAGGTGGCGGAGGAGGACAGCGAGGGACTGATTAGCCTGAAGGGGGCTGGGGGAAGCCCCATGTATGTATGTATAAAACTTTAATTTCATCTGTCTCAGGTTTACTTTGTTACACAGTAGTACTATACTCTGCATATGCACTCCCCACAGAGGTGCAGGGAATCCACTAAGAATGTTGGGCACATTGAACACAGAGGTGTTGTCTATCACCCATTAACCTGGTTCAGATTGTGCATGAAGGATGTGTAATAGAGAAAGAATCTTCTCATTCCCCTGCAGAGTACCTGCACATCATTCTTACATGTACCCACAGTTACATTGCCTAGGGCCTGATAGATGTTCTTTGTTCCGGTCTGTACCTTTTACAAGTACTCTTACCAAGGACTAGTTTTAGTCTATGAATAAAGGGAATACATATGGCAGTCTACATATGCTTCTCACTTCAGCTGTCTCTTAAAATTCCTAAGCTTTGGCAGTTAAGAGACAAATTTCATGTTACATACTTTTAATCAACAAGATTGTAATATGCAAATTAGAGGAGTCAGAGTCGAGGAGTCGGTGGGATCCTAAACTGAGGAGTCGGAGTCGGTGGATTTTTGTACCGACTCCTCAGCCCTGCTTAGAGGGCCTCACAACCATAGTCATATGTCTATGTATGTATCAAGCAGTGTATGTAATTTAAGGCCAATTTAGAGGCAAGCCAATCAAAAATATATACGTTCCAACTTAAGAACGGATTCAGGTTAAGAACGAACCTACAGTCCCTATCACGTTCGTTAACCGAGGACTACCTGTATTGTCCTTTCAATTTTGTCACTTTAGCAGGGAATGAGCATTTAAATGAATGGGCTTATTATGGCAAGAAATTTTGAATCAGGACGATACCATTTATTGGCTAACTTAAAAGTATATATAAAAGAGTAAGCTTTCGGCCCTTGTACCTTCGTCAGGGATCTCTGATCTCCAATCTGTGCGCTACCGTGGGTGGACACAAACAGGGAAGAGGATCGATACCCCTGGGAGCTCAGCTGAGATTTTCAGGGACGTAGATACTCGTCCCGTGGGTGAGGAAGTGGCTAAACAATACAGGTGTCCATATTTATATCTCTGCATATGCATCGAATGTTCAAAACATAATTTGGGGTGGGGAATGTGATTTGTCCCATTGGTGTTATACGTGGAATTATCAAGGTGTCCATATGTCAGTTTATAGATAATGTCAATGTATATGAAATGAGTAATTTTCTTGAATTAAATACTCTCCTATACCCTATTTCATGAACTATTATACTGTACTGGACAGGCAGGGGCGCCTTAACCTACTGACCACCCAGGCAGCGGCTTGGAGCGGCTTTGATGGGGTAAGGCGCAATAAACTACTGTCAGTCCAAGGGGAAATAAAAATTCCGGTCCTGAAAGACCGTTGTAAGGGACTGGAGAGAAATAGATTTCCTTCTGTTTTAAGAAGGCAAATTACACCAAGCTTTGCTTTTTCAGTAGAAGGGGATTTTGGTTCCTTTTATCCCCCTATACATTCCTAGTAGCTTGGGTCACCCTGAGCTGCTTGGTTACTCTGCTCTTTTCACAAATAGCCTTCTGCTAAGTCACTGATAAAGAATCATTCAGAGTTCAGATTTATAGATACTCCCTAAGAAGAAGGTGTCTGGTTTATAGCTGTTCTCTGCTCCATCATCCTGAGTCTGAGTGACTGACTGCCGTTTAAGGGTATGTAGAGAAAGTTTTCTACTCTCACAAGTGTTTTTAGGAATGCATCTAATAAGGATTCATAGAAAGATTTAAAACAGTCTCTCACTATTCAGTGTACAGAGGTTACAGCGCCCTACCCCCAAATGTTACTGAGTCTGCAGAGCTAGCGAGACAAACAAACAGTAAACTTTGAAGACATCCCTGTGCTGCTAGAATGTCTGGAATGTCTAGATGTCAGGTCGATCTCCATGACTAGCTATGGAGCGGTAGGATCATCTGATCCTCTCCCCTACACAGCCTGCACTTCTCTCTGAATTCACCAGGACAGTGTTTGAAGTGTGTAATGGACACATTGGGGGTTGCAGGTTTTGTCTTTCATTGTGAGCGAGTGAATAGGAGGGCAGCATCTAAAGCTCAAACAATGATAATGGACATGTAAGCAATGTGTGTAATTACATCCATCACTACTTAAAATTGAAGCTGGCATAATAATGTATTTCCATTAATGCTGTCTGTTTGCCCTCTCTCTAATGCTATGTACCACCTCACGATTTTTCCAACGATTTTCCCGATGTCCATCAATTTTTTTTTTGAGCGACAAGTAGTCATTTACATGATGTCGTGACATCCCTTAGCGTTGTGTGGTGAAAAGTGACCGTCACTGAGGATCGGATCTTCAAGATCCTTGACGACACCCCATAAAGTACTGCGGTCGCTTAACTTCTCGTTCGCGCCCGTCCTGTAATGTCACGTGACGTCACGCATACCCGCTGGCAGAAGATGAATCGCTGGACGCTTGTCATGAGGGGACACCTCCCTGGGTCCATCTTCCTGTGTTGTTGCAGTCACTGTGGTGAGTGTGGAGCTTAACTTTGCTCGCCCTCACCCTCACCCTCTGCTCATGCTCCCTCTCCCACTGTCTCTCTGATCAAACAACTGCTACTTGGGGAACAATGTGCACAACTATGTACACTAGTCTGAGCACTCTTCAGGGGAGCCAGTAGCATTTGGAACTATTATTGTGTATTTATGTAGCACTGACATCTTCAGCACTTTACAGAGTACATAGTCATGTCACTGACTGCTCACTGGAGCTTACAATTTAATCCCTATCATAGTCAAACTGTAATGTCCGACCATAATATTATCATGTATTTATATAGCGCTGACATCTTCTGCAGTACTTTACAGAGTACATAGTCATGTCACTGACTGTCCCCAGAGGAGCTCACAATCTAATCCTACCATAGTCCTAGTCTAATGTCCTACCATATTATTATTATGTATTCATATAGCACTGACATATTCTGCAGCACTTTATAGAGTACATAGTCATGTCACTGACTGTCCTCAGAGTAGTTCACACTCTAACCCTACCGTAGTTATAGAATAATGTCCTACCATATTATTATTATTATGTATTTATATAGCACTGACATCTCCTGCAGCACTTTACAGAGTCATGTCACTGACTGTCCTCAGAGGAGCTTACAATCTAATCCCTACCACAGTTATAGTCTAATATTTTCAATATAGGATTGTTTTGGGGTAAACTAGTTGACTTATTAGTATGTTTTTTAGGATGCAGGAAATGTCTGAAGACAGAAACTCCATGCAGATTTTGCCCTGGCCAATGTTCAAGCCTAGGACTCAGCACTAAAATGCAGTAGTGCTACTCACTGTGTCTCAATTCTACTCATAGATATCTGTTCATCCATATCATCAATTCTGACCCTCTACTACCCTTCCTCCCTCCATTCTACTTCTCTTCTCTTGTATCACTTACACTACAAACACACTGTGCTTATCTCCAGAATGCATTATCAATCAAACCATTAGGCCCAGTGCACACCAAAACCGCTAGCAGATCCTCAAAACGCTAGCGGTTTTTGGAGCAGATTTCAGAGTGATTCTAGGTATGTTTAGAGACATTTTCTAAACATGCCGAGCGTTTTTGTGAAGCAGATTAAAAATCTTGTTACAGTAAAAGCTGTTACTGAACAGCTTCTGTAGCAAAAACGCCTGGAAAACTGCTCTGATCTAGTGTTTCTTAGAGCGGTTTGCATTTTTCCTATACTTTACATTGAGGCAGAATCGCTTCTGCAAACTGCAAATGTGCAGCAGGAGGCACCTTTGCGGTTTGCTAAAAACCTCAAACCGCTGGTGTGCACCATCCCATTGAAATACATAAGCCAAGCATTTTCACAGACAGATGCGGTTGGCGGATCGCTGCTAAAACCGCTCGTTGTGCACTGGGCCTTAAACCACCTTACCATATCAGCCCTTCAATGTCATGATATACCCACTCCAGTCCTACCCTAACAGGTGGTAACATATCTGCATATCTCATAATATTTGTGAAAAATTATTCTGAAAGGAAGAATGTCTTGCTTGAAAATCAGATCTTGCAATGTGACCGACATTGGAACTTGTAGTGTGGGTGTTGTATTTATTTGAGGTGCATACTGGCAGCATGTGCTGTATGTGCTGTATGGCATACAATGCTGATCATTTACAAGGCAAACTTAGGCAGCTGCCCAGGGTTTAGAGAGAGTTTAGGGGCCTGGTGGTTGCTAGCCCCCACCAAATCTAACTAAATAAGCCAGGTGACCTTCAGTGGAGGGCAAATTGTTATCTTGCCTAGGGCTCCGTTTCATAGTTATCCTTCTCTGATGGCTTATATCATGTGTGAAGTGTTCTATAATGTATATGATTTTTGTTTTATTTTTTATGGGGGGGGGGGGGGTGCCACAGGATTTCTTGCCTGGAGTGAAAAGAAGGCTAGAGGCGCCCCTGTGGACAGGTGAGCATCCTCCCCCCATTTCATGAAAAAAACTTTGAAGTAATTAATGACCTGTGAGAAAGTTGACTAATACTTAACTACAGAGGGTAACGTAGGATAAGCAGTCTTAACGCCTCAGAAGAGAATTGTGAATGTTTTTTTTTATTAGCTCTTCTTAGAATACGTGTTGGTCGTTCTATGATAGAAAAAGAGATAGGTAAACTTTACATGTTCTCTTTCATTTTAGAGATGTGCTGAAGAGTTAACATGTTTCTAACTATGAGGCTCCAGGTTTAGCTCCACCAGTATAAAACTGTAACCTTTTTTACGATTATTCTTTCTCATTACATGAAATGTGTTTTTATATTGGTATGTTTAGTCTGACGCATCCTGTTCACAGTATGATTGATAGTAATGTAACACTGTAAAGTTATAAGCAAGGAGGAAGCATATAGCACTAGGATGGTTAGAGAATAAACACATTATGGGATCTACTTCGAGTGGCTGCAGGATAAATCACACCTGCAGTTGTTGTTCTGTGCTCACACTGACAAGTAAGCTCGCAGTGTATTTGCGGTGTAGTGGCACTGATAAGGATGTTAAACAGTCGTTTGACCACAGGGATAATAGTGCAGAAGAAAGGTTCTTCCAACTGGGAGTTATCCTCAGAATAGACTTGTTTTTTCTCTTCCTCTTCATGTACAGAATCAGACTATGATATGCATACAATGTGCAGAGATGGATTAAGATGAAGTGGGGCCTTAGGCAAGGAAGTAGCTCTGGCTCCCCATTATGGCCTACTTGGTAATTTGAGATAGTAGACAGGTCAGAGAAAGCAGCAGTTGGCCCCCCTAACACCTACTAGGCCCCAAGCACCTCCCTAGGTTGCCTTGTGGATGATCCTGTTCTTACAATGTGCACGCCGTACCCTGGGATTAGACAGAAAAATGATAGATGAAAAGAGAATCAAATACAATTCTTAACATTTGTTTAACCAATTATGGTATATATATTTTATCACACTATGCATAGGGATTTTGGTACAATCCATAAAGCGATAACCACTTTTTTGTTTTACGTGTTTTTTTGATTTGAGTAGTAATAGTAATAGTAGTAGCTGTGAACCTAACAATAGCTTGTAATTGTCAGTCCACCTTCCCTTTGAGTGAGCTGTATCCGATCACACGATCCCCGGCTAGCCCGCTAACCAGTCTGATTCATCAGACTGAGCAGTACGTTCAGCGGCATATACCCTGCGGCGAGAGGGAGGATCAGGAGCGGTATTCACGCGGATATCCTTCCCAGACTACAGGCGAATGGGCACTGGCAGAGGATGCTGTTACATGCGATCTTAAACACCGGGACGCGTAAGTGCAATTGTAGATGTGCCCGGAGCTTGTGTATGATAGGATTACGCTATGTTACTTTTTATGTTTTTTATGGAGCTGTTTTTACTGGAATAAATGAAGATTTGTGACGATCTGAAGTCGTGGTAGTTGACTGGCAGTGGGCCAAAAGTGAATTCTCCACCTGCAACCTGAGGTGGGCTACATCTGGTGAGCGTTCTGGCATACATCAGTTGGGGATTGTCACGGATTGAGCACTGAATGAGAGCACTGAACACGGATGTGATTTGTCACCTGGTGGAGCTTGCATGCAAATTGAAGAGATTTGTTTAGTGTTACAGAACGGTATCACCCTATGTGAAGCTTTCATTGCAGGTCAAAGAAGCAAAGTCACTATATTCTTATGTTGAAGGCACAGATTTGAGGAGCGCAGCAGTGATTTTATATTTGCAGTCTGATTCATCGGCCGCTGCTGAGCGCAGGACACCGACTCCCCTAATGCCCTGCTCTCATCAGGCGCCACCGTCTGGTATCTTATGTCTCATCCATAGGGGAGAGCGTGCACTACACTCTGGCCAATAAAACTGTGCATTGCACTTTTGGGCAGTACTTTTTACAATTAATTATTGTATTATATATGCATTTTACAGGGAAGAAAAATAAAAAAATTGCAAACATTTATAATTTTTCAGCTTTCAGCCATTGTAATTTAAAAATAAAATGTGCTATTGTAAATAAAACAGACACATTTTATTTGCCCATTTGTCCCGATTATTACAATGTTTAATTTGCGTCCCTATACAAAGTATGGCGCTAATATTTTTTCAGTTTAGTGTTTTTTTATAATATAAAAATAATTATAAGCTTTTATTTACAAAAGCAATAAAAAAAGGGTACTTATCCATAAGCCGGGCGCATCCTCTAGGTGGCGACAAAACTCCACCAGAGTTACATCTTTCCCTACTATCCATCTCGGCCTGGAGGGGGAATAGTAATAAGCGCCACCTGCCGGATGCGCCCGGCTAACGGATAAGTACCAAAAAAGTAATATACCATCATAACATACATAGTTAAAAAGTCCCTAAGCTACCTATGTATGTAGTTTTTTGTATGTTGTAATTTATTTATTTTTTTACAAGTTTTATTTTGGTAACTATGGGGTATGGGTGGAAAGGGTTAAAACAATTAATAAAATGTAATAAATGTTTGAATGTAAAAGTGTCTTATGGTTGATTTGGGTGCATTTGGTTGTATTTTACTTTTTAGCAGCAAGATGGCACTACACTTAGCTCACCATCTGCTATTTACAGCAGAAAGGAATGAAAGTGTTTGTAACAGTTTCCTTTCTGTTATGAATGAGAGATGCACCTCTCTCCATTCATAAACGGCACGGTGATTGGGGCTGATACTAGATGATTTTCATGCCCCAATCATGGAAGAACAGGGATGGTGAACAGAAATGGCGCGGGAATCGCTAGTGGTGGCAGTAAGTAAACAGTGCGTATATATACGCCCCTGATCTGCTAGTGGTAAATACAGGGGCATATATATAGAGTAGCAAAAAATCTGGAACTGGTTAAACAACAACAAAACACTTCATTCCTAACAGATACCTAGTAAGCTAGTAGGACATGCTGGTGATGGAGGACATGGATGCTCTATCTGATCCTGTCCCCGGCTGGATAGGTGATAGCTGCACTCGGTACATGCACAATCATCCTGCACATTTGGCCGGACAATCTGCCCGCACATTCGGTTGCATAATCTGGCCACACAATTGCCTGCATAACTGGCCCGCACATTTGCCCCCACATTCAGACCATAAACATAATGGGCCTGATGCTATTCAAGGTGATAAGTAGCTTGCAGATGTGAGCTACTTATCACCTTGCCATCGCACAAGATTACCGTCAAATCCTATTCGTTAGGGAGCATTACTAAGGCGAAAGCCTGAGCGATGCTCTCATGTTACGGGCGATGGGGAGCGAGGTTTACCCTGTGGTGCTGTCCATCAGCACCAGGACCTCGCTCCCCACACATGCGCACTCGCCTGCAGAACATCGCTGCCATCTTCCGCCGCAGCATCCGGGGCTCTCCTTTAATAAGGAGACCCCCAGAGCTCCCCGCCGGCCGCCGCTAGTCAGTGCAACCCCCCACGTAGCTGAAAAGATAATTGAAAGCAATTTCCCTATCGCCTCTTAACACCCGCCGGCCACCGCATCTCGCCGCAAGTCCTCGACGTGTAATTACAGTGTATGAGTTACTGTAATTACTCTCGCTATAGCAGAGTCCTGGCAAAGCATCTTTGAATCAGCCGCCAGGGCTCCCCATTGGTTCACAGTCTGGACCAATGTAAATGGCTCAGCCTGTGAACCAATGGGGAGCCTTGGCGGCTGATTCAAAGATGCTTTGCCGGAACTAGTAGTGCAATTACAGTAACTCACACACTGTAATTACACAGCGGAACTTGCAGCGAGATGCGGTGGGTGTTAAGCAGCGGTAGGGAAATTGCTTTCAATTATCTTTGCAGCTACGTGGGGGGTTGCACTGACTAGCGGCGGCCGGCGGGGAGCTCTGGGGGTCTCCTTATTAAAGGAGACCCCCAGATGCAGCAGCGATGACGTGCATTAGCATGTTTAGACCTGCTTTTTGCAGGTCTAAGCTAATGCTCATGTCTGCCGGGAAGCATCACTTCCCGGAGGCATGCAAAGTGTAATAGGATAGGGTGTAAGGAACTTGCTGAGCGATAATATCGCCCAAGCGAGTTTTTTTAACACCCTGCCTAGGGCTAAATGCAATTGGATCAGGCGACTTTATTGCCGCCTTATTATCGGACTCAACAGCGTTTAACGCTGGCAAGTCTGACAATTGCATCGGGCCCAATGACTTTCCCTCACAATTTTGGGGGAGAAAAAGTGCATCTTGTTGTCTAAAAAATACATTATATATAAGAATAATTTCTGATGCAGAAACAAGGATAATTAATGTAAAAATAGGTTTCCTGAAAATGTTTTATGCTCTTTATGATTACTGTAGTTAAGTTCTTTTTATTTTGCAGAACATTCTTTAAAATGATGCTCTTCTGTATTCTTGTATCTCTTGCTTTAAAGGGAACCATAGATGAAATAAATAAAGATGTTATACATACCTGGGGCTTACTCCAGCCCCATACGCTCTGATCGATCCCACGTTGCCATCCTCCTCTGCCCACAGCTACGAGAACCGGGTCCCCGCTGTTCCATCAGTCAGAGCCAGACTAAGCCTAAGGGAAGTGCGCTGCTTGCGTATCTCTGCAGCAGCCGCGTAGTTGGCTCCGATGACGTCAGTTGTCGTAGATGCAGGGAGTGGAGGACGGCGGCGTGGGATCAATCAGAGCGTATGGGGCTGGAGGAAGCCCCAGGTATGTATAACATCTTTTTCATTTTCCCGGGTTACGTTCATCTCTGGTTCCCTTTAAGAGCTGTGAATCTGAGAAAGAACGATGTTCGCCCCTCAAATGTCTGTCATTCCCGCATGTTGTTGCGTGAATGGCAGACATATTGCATTTGGCTCATTCTTTCCTGCTTTGTAGTGATGTCACATCATTTTCTAAGTGTCTGAAGGGAAATTGACAGATCTAATTCAACATCACTGGATTACACCAGTAAACTAGTGATGCACTTTGCCAGATTACCAAGCACCTGCACATTACCAATAATGTTTGACAAGGCGATCAGGATACTTCAAAAGTACTTGCCAAGAGTCGTATCATATTTACAATGTTGCAGATAAATATTGGTTTTACACAAACACAAGTGGTTTTGTGAGCAAACAACCACCTCAATGCATCAAAACTTCAGTATACTGTAGGTGTTATGCATGAAAATTAGTAGGAGTCATTTTGTCACCTCTTTTTATTTACAAAATGGGATAAATAAGTAAAAGATGCACTCAAATCGCAATAAAATATTTTACTGTGCTAAAACACATACCAATTTAAAATAAGAAAATTATAAAACCCAGCTTTATAAATCGACATAGCTTTTTCCAAAGCAAGGTCTTTACTTTTTGATTTGTGTTCCTCTTTTATAACTATAACTGTTTAAATTCTATATACTTCAATGGCTTCCCCAGCCCAAAATAATCAGAAATTTGTTATCCAGTGTATCTAAATGTATAATCTACTATGGCACCAAGCCTCCTACACAGAGGGAGAAAAAGTTAAAAACAAACAAAGAACGACTCATCTTTCAGATGTCATTTTAAAATCCAAAGCACACATTATTTCTTAAATGAATATGAATGAACAAACAAACAATCCATGATGGTTCTCAGGCATTTTCAACAACTGACAAGACGTATCACTTCAGCAGATAATCATTCAAAGTCAGGAGTATATACAAAGCTACAAACAATTTTTGAAAGATGTGTCTGCAAAGGCTACGGCACTTCCATCTATGTCCAGCATTGTTAAACAGGTATTTTTTGGAATATAAGACACACTTTTTCTCCCCCAAGAATGGAAAGAAAAAGTCTTATATACAAAAGACAGGGAACTCCCGACTTACAAACACCCGCTGATACGAACCGCTGGCCTACCGCGATGTCGGGGACTGCCTACCTTGTCGCGGTGTCCTCCTCCACTGCCCTTTTTTGTCCCCTCCGCTCATATAGTAAAGTGCAGATCTCTCATCTCCTGCACTGCTCTTCTAGTGACGGCTTCTGCTGATGATGCGATCATCAGAAGCCGTCACTAGTGGAGCATTCTGGGAGATGAGGTCTGTAGCCACCGCTGGAATCTATGGTTCAGGTGAGCCGGTGCTGCCACTGGCACTGCCACTTCACTATACATGCGGAGTGGAGGGGACACAGGTGGGCAGTGGAGGACACATGCGGGCAGAGACAGGGACACAGGAGGGAAGACAGGCTGAAAACTGCCACAAAGGGGGACAGAGGAAGTCACGGGAGGGCAGACAAGGACACGGGGCCAACTAAACTGGGGCACGAAGGAGGACACAAGTGGGACAGAGGACACATGGGGGACAGAAGAGGACACATGCGGACACATTAGAGACACGAAAATTGGGGGGAGAACATTTCCTGGACTATGGGTGCACCAGGTTTAGCATATTTTTTCCTTGGTTTTTGCTTGTTATAGTCCGGAGTGTCTTATATTCCAAAAAATACAGTAATCGTTTGGCAATTCGGTTTCAGTCTTCTGCTGTTTATATCACATCGCTTTAAATCTTCTGAATAGCATTGTGGAATGGTCCTTTATGGGTAGTTTTACTTGATTCTTTCTTTTGGTGTGTATGTAGCTTTAAAGCAAAGATTATCAGTGAGGACTAGTAGGTTCATTGCACGATTATAACAAAAAAGCATCTACCAGAAAAAAGTCCACTTAAATACATAAGGAGAATATGCTAATGAGTGTGTGCGTGTGTGCGTGTGTGTGCGTGTGCGTGTGCTTGTGTGTCTGTGTGTGTGTGTGTGTGTAATATATCCACAGTAAAAAAAAAAAAAAAAAGGTATAAAACTACTAAAAATTAAAATTGTTACACACCGACACTGTAATAGTTTTAAGGTAATTGGCAAGAAATTTCAGAGTGTAATAGATAGCCCTTAAAGGAGTTCTGTGGGGGGTTGTGGAAGAGAAAAACGGACACTTACCTTGGGCTTCTATCAGCCCCGTGCAGCGGTAATGTCCCACGCCGTCCTCCTCCCATCTGCCGTTCTCCGCCGCTGGCCCCGGTCTAAGCGGCATGGGATCCAACTGCGGCTGCGCTAGAGTGGCCGTGCACCCGCTCGCTTCCGCCTGCGTCACCGGAAGCTTACTGCGCAAGCGCAGTACAAGGCTCCGTTGTACTGCGCCTGCGCAGTAAGCCTCAGATGACGCGAGCGGAGGCACGGCAACGCGCATTATTCGTCTGTATGTCAGACGAATAATAGCCCGGTGCCGGCTGCGGGGAACGGCGGATGGGAGCAGGACGTCGTGGGACATTACCGCTGCATGGGGCTCATAGAAGCCCAAGGTAAGTGGCAGTTTTTCTCTTCAGAAACCCCCACAGAACCCCTTTAAATAATGAGTAATATACACATAATTCCTTACAATTATATAATACACACACACACACACACACACACACACACACACACATGGTTGGAGTAGGACTAAATAAATGTATAACATATAAAACAATGTAATACAATTTGTGCTTTAAATGTGGTAATTAAGAAAAGTGCATACACACACATATCAAAGCAAGGTGCTTAGTGCAACTAAAAAGGTAATCCATAGCATCTTCAGAGGCTAGTAACTTCAGCTATTTCCTTATACCTGATAGACAATTGATGGTGCAAAGGAACATCGTAAATATGCATGGCCACGCACATGACATCACCACGTTCCTATAGCAATGCGCGGTTGTGGTAACAAGCTAATGATATAAATGAAGGTAGCGTCATAAAAGTAATAGTCTTAAACAAGCAAAAATTTAGATACATACATACAGTACATACAGAAAAGATCTAAACCTATGCTGTCAATAATTGATAGGCTATAGAGTAAGAGAATAGGTTGATGTGCTAAAGATAAGTCAGTTTATTTAAGTGCAAATATAGTGTAACAACACCAACCAGTGGTTGCTAAAAGTTTTTAAATACATATGAAAGTTACAGTGGTTTGCAAAAGTATTCGGCCCCCTTAAAGGTTTCCACATTTTGTCATATTACTGCCACAAACATGAATACATTTTATTGGAATTCCACGTGAAAGACCAATACAAAGTGGTGTACACGTGAGAAGTGGAACGAAAATCGTACACGATTCCAAATATTTAAAAAATAAA
Organism: Hyperolius riggenbachi; assembly: GCF_040937935.1. Lineage (NCBI taxonomy): Eukaryota > Metazoa > Chordata > Amphibia > Anura > Hyperoliidae > Hyperolius > Hyperolius riggenbachi. Next base: position 200,270,279 of record NC_090653.1, on the reverse strand, counting down.
TAACTGCAAAGTGGGGTGTGCGTAATTATTCAGCCCCCTGAGTCAATACTTTGTAGAACCACCTTTTGCTTCAATTACAGCTGCCAGTCTTTTAGGGTATGTCTCTACCAGCTTTGCACATCTAGAGACTGAAATCCTTGCCCATTCTTCTTTGCAAAACAGCTCCAGCTCAGTCAGATTAGATGGACAGCATTTGTGAACAGCATTTTTCAGATCTTGCCACAGATTCTCAATTGGATTTAGATCTGGACTTTCACTGGGCCATTCTAACACATGGATATGTTTTGTTTTAAACCATTCCATTGTTGCCCTGGCTTTATGTTTAGGGTCGTTGTCCTGCTGGAAGGTGAACCTCCGCCCAGTCTCAAGTCTTTTGCAGACTCCAAATGGTTTTCTTCCAAGATTGTCCTGTATTTGGCTCCATCCATCTTCCCATCAACTCTGACCAGCTTTCCTGTCCCTGCTGAAGAGAAGCACCCCCAGAGCATGATGTTGCCACCACCATATTTGACAGTGGGGATGGTGTGTTCAGAGTGATGTGCAGTGTTAGTTTTCTGCCACACATAGCGTTTTGCATTTTGGCCAAAATGTTCCATTTTGGTCTAATCTGACCAGAGCACCTTCTTCCACATGTTGGCTGTGTCCCCCACATGGCTTGTGGCAAACTGCAAACAGAACTTCTTATGCTTTTCTGTTAACAATGGCTTTCTTCTTGCCACTCTTCTATAAAGGCCAACTTTATGCAGAGCATGACTAATAGTTCTCCTATGGACAGATTCCCCCACCTGAGCTGTAGATCTCTGCAGCTCGTCTAGAGTCACCATGAGCCTCTTGACTGCATTTCTGATCAGCGCTCTCCTTCTTTGGCCTATGAGGAGGACGGCCTTGTCTTGGTAGGTTTACAGTTGTGCCATACACATTCCATTTCTGAATGATCGCTTGAACAGTGCTCCGTGGGATGTTCAAGGCTTTGGAAATCTTTTTGTAGCCTAAGTCTGCTTTACATTTCTCAATAACTTTATCCCTAACCTGTCTAGTGTGTTCTTTGGACTTCGTGGTGTTGTTGTTCCCAATATTCTCTTAGACAACCTGTGAGGCCGTCACAGAGCATCTGTATTTGTACTGACATTAGATTACACACAGGTACACTGTATTTAGTCATTAGCACTCATCAGGCAATGTCTATGGGCAACTGACTGCACTCAGACCAAAGGGGGCTGAATAATTACGCAACACGCCACTTTGTAAAAAAATGTTTGGAATCATGTACGATTTTCGTTCCACTTCTCATGTATACACCACTTTGTTTTGGTCTTTCACGTGGAATTCCAATAAAATGTATTCATGTTTGTGGCAGTAATATGACAAAATGTGGAAAACTTCAAGGGGACCGAATACTTTTTCAAACCACTGTATTTGTAATCCATGGCACCATCATGTGGCAAATTGAAAAATAAAGGAAAGAATTAGTCTAGTCCAGTTTCCTTCGCTTCCAAAGATAAGTCCTCAATGATAATTCCTAAGTTCTTAAGTGGGAGTCTCTTTCTGGTGGTAAATAAAAGGTGTGACCGGTTTATAATACAATAATAAATAATAATTGGAAAAGTGATCAATAAATATATAGGATGAATTGTGAAAAAAAAAAATCACACTGGTGATCATAGATCTGGACCAATGAAAAGCTTTGGTAGTAAAACTTAAATGCGCTATTTCCCATGTTTCCATTCCACAATATACCGGAAAGCGACAAACAGCAAGACAATGGCTCTACAATTGAGTAGGAATATACAGAGGAATAACAGAAATACAGAATAGTTAAGGGCATGTTCTACATGGGCTTAGCACACTCAAACAAAATGTACTAATATGAACTGATTTTCCTTCCAAAATCCATGTGTATAGCAACCTGCAGAACAATGTACCGTATGTACTCGCATATAAGCCGACCCGTGCATAAGCCGAAGTACCAGATTTTTCATCAGAAACCAGAACAAGTGATTGACTCGGGTATAATCCCCCTCCACAGTAGCCACATGTGCCTCCAGTACAAATCATGCCTTCTCCACATAGCAGATGTGCCCAAAGAATGATGCAGCTGTGTCCCAAGACTCCACTAGATGGCGTCAAAATCTGATCCACCATCCGTTCTGCTCCCCTGACTCCCATGTAAGCCGAGGGGGTACCTTTTCAGCACATTTTTTTGTGCTGAAAAATTAGGCTTATAGGAGAGTATATAAGGTACCCCCCCTGCAAAAAGCTACACAGGTCAGTTTAGTTTAGGGGAAAGGGCAGCACAACACTGCCTTAAACTTGTGTTTTGATTGCCTGTGTATAACACTACATGTTATGGGAAAAGCCCTTCATCAGGTGTTGAAGTGTTTATCCACTGGCTCTGTATTGGAGGTACAGATTTCATGGCAGTGCAAGTACTGGCATGGATAGATAAACTTTAAAGGTATAGCATGCGTATTGCTGTAGCCTGTTTTTATTAAGCAAAGTCATTTTGCAAACAGCAAAACACTCCAGAGGCTATAGAGAAGCCCGCTTCACCTCTTGGGAAATGGAAACACATTGGGCTTTAATTTTAACAAGCAAACTAAGCAGTAACATTTTAATTATTTCAAGATTATTTTATAACACCTTTCCATCTGAAAGCCAGAAATAAATTGTCCACCTAGCACTTGTATCAAACCTTAAGAGAAGTTAATTTCATACGTCTCTGAAAAACAAAATTGATTTTGCGCTATTTCCAGAAGTTAAAAAAAAAACGGAAGTGCAGAGAATAGCAAAAAGTACAATGAGCTTCACAACACATGAAATAAAGATGAAATTCTTACATGTGTACTTTCAGGGATGTGATTTCCCTAGTCATTTTTTGTGTAAGAGCCTACAGAGACTTCCCAACAATGAAGTAATTAGATGAAGTTGAACTGTGTTTCTGTGAAGTCAAAAGCACTCAGCCATGGAATTTCCTTAAGTCAGGTGTAAAATGCATCTCTGCAGATCAGTGATAATATGAAATTATTAGATATAACCTGCAGCACCTTGCCAGCACAAACCCGGAAGGAATGCATATCTTCTGTTATTAGCATGCCGTTGTCAGTATTAAACTGAAAGTCCCACATGTAAAAATCCTAAGCAATGAAACTACACAACACACTGGAATTAAAACGCGATGTCAATCTAAGAATAAAGAAATGTAGCTGGAGTTATACATCTATATTATTTTCTACCAACTGTATAGCGTATTTACAAACTTTGTTGTATTATCATAGTTTATACACACAATATCTTGAGGGAAAGGAATCTTTATTCTGAAGATACCTAATCAGTTTAGAGGTGGGTCAACTGTGCAACATTTGCAATCACTACACTTTATGCAGAAGTAAAATACTAGGCCTCACACATTAGAAACTTAATTATGGTTGCAATAACCTGATAAAATTACCATTGGTTATGGCTCCTAATGGCATCTATATTCAGGCATGATGCATTATACTACTGACCTTTTGGACAACTGGAACAACAGCAATGGAGGGTAACGCACATGAGAATGCTGGGATTTACAGTTCACCAGCTTCCTCAGACTTAGTGTGGTTCTGTTATTACAAGGGTATTGCATCGGCTTAGGGATGTCAGCTTAGGTATAGGGTGTAGAAGGGGATATTTGCTACTTTATTTCTATTTGCAGTTGTATCTGGGCACATTTGTTGGTCTCTCACCTGGTCATTGGAGTGTCAGATCAGGCGGGAACCAATTAATGTTTCTGGAATGTATAGAAGTCCTGAATCACTGAATCACACTTCACCTCTATTTTCTGCTTTAACGTGTGTTCCTGATCCAGCTATTCCTGTGCCTCTACCGCTATATATCCTGCCTTTGCTGTGGATGACCTGCTAAGAGAGCTTGTTTCTGTCACCAGTTCTCAGGATGGTGAAGAGAGGCTGCGTTCTGCATTGCGAGCGTTTGCTGTGCCTTCCGCACTGCTATCTGCCTTCCCTGGGTTGCCAGCCACCTTGCCTGAGGTTCAGCTGTCGTCTGATGTCCCTGCTGCCTCCCATCATTTGCCTGCCAGAAGTGGAGAGGATTCGCCGCCAGCAGTGGGGGGAGCAGTATTTTGATAGGCCAGCAGGGCCTTTTTCTGATGCGGGTTACTACATCATGCCTGCCGAAACGGAAGAGGAAGCAGCTCCGACCCTACTCCCTGGAAGCATCTGGCTTGCGTTCCAGCAGGCCTACGGCCCAGCCTGTCAGCAGGAGACCTGCCTTTTCTGCCACTGGAGGAACGGGGGAGCACAGTGATGCGAGGCCTAGCCGTAGCAGGCCCTCTTCAGGTACTGCCTCTCCTTCTCTTGGGTTGTTCTCTCCGGGAGTTCCTGGGTTTCCCTCCGGCCCCTCTGCTCATTCAATGCATGGTTCATCCATTAGTTCTTCTGCCCTTCTGGCTCAGTGCATCTCTTCTCCTCCTGCACTGTTCGGGGTTCCCAGAGCTCAAACTCGACAGTACCCCCCTTGATGACCAGCTGCCTGGCCCCAGCACCACTGACCAGCGTTCCCAGTATGGGCTGCCTGCTACCAGGAGTCATCAACATCCGGGTCCCCTTCAGCCCTCCTGGGATGGTCCTGATATCAGTGAGCTTGCCACAAGAGTCCCTAGTCCTAATGGAGATTTAGGTGAGAACAGGAGTAAGGGGGTGGTTTAGTGGATAAGCTTGCTTTATTGGTTAATTGTTTACAGCAAGTGAAACAGAGACTGCCTTCACCTGCTGATGTATGGATGCAAGATACAGCTACATCTGCTAATGCTGACCATAGGCTTGCTGATGGTTTACAAGTGAACAATGTAGTTCCTGTGTTGCGTCCGGGTATTTCTGAAAGCATTTATGAAGAGAGCATTCCTTGCACAGTCTTACTGCTGGGTTTCCATCTCTCATTCTCTGTAAAAGAAAAAAATCTAGTAGTGAGTTTATTGACTTGTTATCCCTTCTTCCTTTCCACAAAGATTATTTGTCCAAGGATAAGAAAGAAGGGGAGGATGACAGACGGAGACCTGTGGCAAGATCTTTTAATAATTGGCTTCAGGCATTTTTGATTGATGCTAGTATTTTGGTGTAGAAGAAGCCCGAGCACAGTGCTGGCCTTTTTCAGAACCTTGATATGGTCTTTGAAGCTCAAAGGCAGTGTGGGGGTCTCGCGATTAGCTTGATGATTCCACAAAGGGTACAGTCTCCAAAGCATCAGGGTTCTGTTACATCTGGTGCATCTGCAGTGCTTTTAAGAAGGGCTTATGTTTTGCATGGAATGGCTCGCAATGTAAAAATTTCTCACTAACTGTCGGTAACGGCATGAGTGTGCTCACTGCGGCAGATTGCATTCGGCTTTTAAATGTTTCAAGAAGGTAGTTTCGACAGTTCAAGGTTCTACAAAAGAATAGTTGGACGCCAGTGAGACTAGCAAAGCCGCGACCATTTCTAGAGCAATTCCCAAACCAAATGATTTGTGAGTTTGTTAAACGGTTTTTCAGTCGGTTTCTATATTCCCCCATATACAGGTGTAGGTTGTAGATGGGTAAATAATCTGAAATTGGCTGATGAATTGCCAGATATTGTCCATGCAAAACTTGTTAAGGAATTGAAAGCAGGAAGGATAGCGGGCCCTTTTTTGACTCGCCTTTTTTCGAATTTTAGACTATCACCTTTGGGTGTAGTTCCTAAAAAAAGAACTGAATGAATATCGGCTCATTCATCATCTATCGTTTCCCAAGGCCGATTCTCTAAATGATGAAATTGATGAAGATCTTGCTTTTGTGCGCTATTTGACTTTTGACAAGGCTGTGTCTGTTATTGCTTCATTTAGTCAAAACTGTTTGCTAGCTAAGGCAGACAAAGTCGGCATTTCGCCTTCTGGCCATATGGCCAGGAGATTTTAACTCTTTAGGCTTCCAATTTAAAAATTGCTGTTTTTATGACATGTGCTTACCGATGGGGTGCTCCCGGTCTTGCTGCTATTTTGAGATTTTTGCTACTTTTTTTGGAATGGTCCTTGACTCAGGTGTCCCCCATTGGCAAGGTACTTCATTATTTAGACGATTTTTGATATATAGGCGAGCCTAATTCGGATGCAGCATGGCAGTTTTTTTTAGGCCTTCCATGCCCTTATGGCTGACTTCAGTGTCCCTCTACCAGTTGAGAAATCAGTTTCTCCATGCACTGAGATTGTGTTTTTAGGTATCACAATTGATACCAAGCTGATGGAATGCCGGTTACCTGTTGACAAAAATACTAAATTGAAGGACTCCGTTGAAGCTTTGTTGCATAAGTAAAAAGCGTTGGTGAAAGAAATTCAGTCTTTACCGGGTCATTTGGCTTTTGCAGGACATATTATCCACATGGGCCGCATTTTTTCTAAACGTTTAGCCCTAGCTATCGCGGGTATAAAAAAAACAGAGTTGGCATATTAGAATCACCAGGGAAATTAACCACTTCAGGACCACAGTCTTTTCGCCCCTTAAGGACCAGAGCCTTTTTATCCATTCAGACCACTGCAGCTTTCACGGTTTAATGCTCGGTCATACAACCTACCACCTAAATGAATTTTACCTCCTTTTCTTGTCACTAATACAGCTTTCTTTTGATGCTATTTAATTGCTCCTGCGAGTTTTACTTTTTATTATATTCATCAAAAAAGACATGAATTTTGGCAAAAAAATGATTTTTTTAACTATCTGTGCTGACATTTTTCAAATAAAGTAAAATTTCTGTATACATGCAGCGCGAAAAATGTGGACAAACATGTTTTTGATTAAAAAAAAACCCATTCAGTGTATATTTATTGGTTTGGGTAAAAGTTATAGCGTTTACAAACTATGGTGCCAAAAGTGAATTTTCCCATTTTCAAGCATCTCTGACTTTTCTGCGCACCTGTCAGGTTTCATGAGGGGCTAAAATTCCAGGATAGTACAAATACCCCCCAAATGACCCCATTTTGGAAAGAAGACATCCCAAAGTATTCAGTGAGAGGCATGGTGAGTTCATAGAAGATTTTATTTTTTGTCACAAGTTAGCGGAAAATGACACTTTCTGACAAAAAAAAGAAAAAAAAAAGTTTCCATTTCTTCTAACTTGCAACAAAAAAAAATGAAATCTGCCACGGACTCACTATGCTCCTCTCTGAATACCTTGAAGTGTCTACTTTCCAAAATGGGGTCATTTGTGGGGTGTGTTCACTGTCCTGGCATTTTGGGGGGTGCCTAATTGTAAGCACCCCTGTAAAGCCTAAAGATGCTCATTGGACTTTTGGCCCCTTAGCGCAGTTAGGCTGCAAAAAAGTGCCACACATGTGGTATTGCCGTACTCAGGAGAAGTAGTATAATGTGTTTTGGGGTGTATTTTTACACATACCCATGCTGGGTGGGAGAAATATCTCCATAAATGACAATTGTTTTATTTTTTTTACACACAATTGTCTATTTATAGAGATATTTCTGCCACTCAGCATGGCTATGTGGAAAAATACACCCCAAAACACATTATACTACTTCTCCTGAGTACGGCGATACCACATGTGTGGCACTTTTTTGCACCCTAACTGCGCTAAGGGGCCCAAAGTTCAATGAGTACCTTTAGGATTTCACAGGTCATTTTGAGAAATTTCGTTTCAAGACTACTCCTCGCGGTTTAGGGCCCCTAAAATGCCAGGACAGTATAGGAACCCCACAAATTACCCCATTTTAGAAAGAAGACACCCCAAGGTATTCCGTTAGGAGGATGGTGAGTTCATAGAAGATTTTTTTTTTTTGTCACAAGTTAGCGGAAATTGATTTTAATTGTTTTTTTTTCACAAAGTGTCATTTTTCGCTAACTTATGACAAAAAATAAAATCTTCTATGAACTTACCATACTCCTAACGGAATACCTTGGGGTGTCTTCTTTCTAAAATGGGGTCATTTGTGGGGTTCCTATACTGCCCTGGCATTTTAGGGGCCCTAAACCGTGAGGAGTAGTCTTGAAACCAAATGTCGCAAAATGACCTGTGAAATCCTAAAGGTACTCATTGGACTTTGGGCCTCTTAGCGCACTTAGGGTGCAAAAAAGTGCCACACATGTGGTACCGCCGTACTCAGGAGAAGTAGTATAATGTGTTTTGGGGTGTATTTTTACACATACCCATGCTGGGTGGGAGAAATATCTCTGTAAATGACAATTGTTTGATTTTTTTTTACACACAATTGTCCTTTTACAGAGAGATTTCTCCCACCCAGCATGGGTATGTGTAAAAATACACCCCAAAACACAATATACTACTTCTTCTGAGTACGGCGATACCACATGTGTGACACTTTTTTGCAACCTAGGTGCGCTAAGGGGCCTAACGTCCTATTCACAGGTCATTTTGAGGCCTTTGGATTCTAGACTACTGCTCACGGTTTAGGGCCCCTTAAATGCCAGGGCAGTATAGGAACCCCACAAGTGACCCCATTTTAGAAAGAAGACACCCCAAGGTATTCTGTTAGGAGTATGATGAGTTCATAGAAGATTTTTTTTTTGTCACAAGTTAGCGGAAAATGACACTTTGTGGAAAAAAAAACAATACATATCAATTTCCGCTAACTTGTGACAAAAAATAAAATCTTCTATGAACTCATCATACACTTAACAGAATACCTTGGGGTGTCTTCTTTATAAAATGGGGTCACTTGTGGGGTTCCTATACTGCCCTGGCATTTTACGGGCCCAAAACTGTGAGTAGTCTGGAAACCAAATTTCTCAAAATGACTGATCAGGGGTATAAGCATCTGCAAATTTTGATGACAGGTGGTCTATGAGGGGGCAAATTTTGTGGAACCGGTCATAAGCAGGGTGGCCTCTTAGATGACAGGATGTTTTGGGCCTGATCTGATGGATAGGAGTGCTAGAGGGTGACAGGAGGTGATTGATGGGTGTCTCATGGGGCGGTTAGAGGGGAAAATAGATGCAATCAATGCACTGGGGAGGTGATCGGAAGGGGGTCTGAGGGGGACCTGAGGGTTTGGCCGAGTGATCAGGAGCCCACACGGGGCAAATTAGGGCCTGATCTGATGGGTAGGTGTGCTAGGGGGTGACAGGAGGTGATTGATGGGTGTCTCAAGGTGTGATTAGAGGGGGGAAATAGATGCAAGCAATGCACTAGCGAGGTGATCAGGGCTGGGGTCTGAGGACGTTCTGAGGTGTGGGCGGGTGATTGGGTGCCCGCAAGGGGCAGATTAGGGTCTAATCTGATGGGTAACCGTGACAGGTGGTGATAGGGGGTGATTGATGGCTAATTAGTGGGTGTTTAGAGGAGAGAAGAGATGTAAACACTGCACTTGGGAGGTGATCTGATGTCGGATCTGCGGGCGATCTATTGGTGTGGGTGGGTGATCAGATTGCCCGCAAGGGGCAGGTTAGGGGCTGATTGATGGGTGGCAGTGACAGGGGGTGATTGATGGGTGGCAGTGACAGGGGGTGATTGATAGGTGATTGACAGGTGATCAGTGGGTTATTACAGGGAATAACAGATGTAAATATTGCACTGGCGAATTGATAAAGGGGGGTCTGAGGGCAATCTGAGCGTGTGGGCGGGTGATTGGGTGCCCGCAAGGGGTAGATTAGGGTCTAATCTGATGGGTAACAGTGACAGGTGGTGATAGGGGGTGATTGATAGGTGATTGATGGGTAATTAGTGGGTGTTTAGAGGAGAGAATAGATGTAAACAATGGATTTGGGAGGTGATCTGATGTCGGATCTGCGGGCGATCTATTGGTGTGGGTGGGTGATCAGATTGCCCGCAAGGGGCAGGTTAGGGGCTGATTGATGGATGGCAGTGACAGGGGGTGATTGATGGGTGGCAGTGACAGGGGGTGATTGATAGGTGATTGACAGGTGATCAGTGGGTTATTACAGGGAATAACAGATGTAAATATTGCACTGGCGAATTGATAAAGGGGGGTCTGAGGGCAATCTGAGCGTGTGGGCGGGTGATTGGGTGCCCGCAAGGGGTAGATTAGGGTCTAATCTGATGGGTAACAGTGACAGGTGGTGATAGGGGGTGATTGATAGGTGATTGATGGGTAATTAGTGGGTGTTTAGAGGAGAGAATAGATGTAAACAATGGATTTGGGAGGTGATCTGATGTCGGATCTGCGGGCGATCTATTGGTGTGGGTGGGTGATCAGATTGCCCGCAAGGGGCAGGTTAGGGGCTGATTGATGGATGGCAGTGACAGGGGGTGATTGATGGGTGGCAGTGACAGGGGGTGATTGATAGGTGATTGACAGGTGATCAGTGGGTTATTACAGGGAATAACAGATGTAAATATTGCACTGGCGAATTGATAAAGGGGGGTCTGAGGGCAATCTGAGCGTGTGGGCGGGTGATTGGGTGCCCGCAAGGGGTAGATTAGGGTCTAATCTGATGGGTAACAGTGACAGGTGGTGATAGGGGGTGATTGATAGGTGATTGATGGGTAATTAGTGGGTGTTTAGAGGAGAGAATAGATGTAAACAATGGATTTGGGAGGTGATCTGATGTCGGATCTGCGGGCGATCTATTGGTGTGGGTGGGTGATCAGATTGCCCGCAAGGGGCAGGTTAGGGGCTGATTGATGGGTGGCAGTGACAGGGGGTGATTGATGGGTGGCAGTGACAGGGGGTGATTGATAGGTGATTGACAGGTGATCAGTGGGTTATTACAGGGAATAACAGATGTAAATATTGCACTGGCGAATTGATAAAGGGGGGTCTGAGGGCAATCTGAGCGTGTGGGCGGGTGATTGGGTGCCCGCAAGGGGTAGATTAGGGTCTAATCTGATGGGTAACAGTGACAGGTGGTGATAGGGGGTGATTGATAGGTGATTGATGGGTAATTAGTGGGTGTTTAGAGGAGAGAATAGATGTAAACAATGGATTTGGGAGGTGATCTGATGTCGGATCTGCGGGCGATCTATTGGTGTGGGTGGGTGATCAGATTGCCCGCAAGGGGCAGGTTAGGGGCTGATTGATGGGTAGCAGAGACAGGGGGTGATTGACTGGTGATTGACGGGTGATTGACAGGTGATCAGGGGGGATAGATGCATACAGTACACGGGGGGAGGGGTCTGGGGAGAATCTGAGGGGTGGGGGGGGGTGATCAGGAGGGGGCAGTGGGCAGGGGGTGGGGATAAAAAAAAATAGCGTTGACAGATAGTGACAGGGAGTGATTGATGGGTGATTAGGGGGGTGACTGGGTGCAAACAGTGGTCTGGGGGGTGGGCAGGGGGGGGTCTGAGGGGTGCTGTGGGCGATCAGGGGGCAGGGGGGGGGAAATCAGTGTGCTTGGGTGCAGACTAGGGTGGCTGCAGCCTGCCCTGGTGGTCCCTCGGACACTGGGACCACCAGGGCAGGAGGCAGCCAGTATAATAGGCTTTGTATACATTACAAAGCCTATTATACTATTTCCATGCGGCGATCCGGGTGCTAGTAACCCGCCGGCGCTTCCGAACGGCCGGCGGGTTACTACGAGCGGTGGGCGGAGCCAGTCCCCGGCGGCTGATCGCGTCACGAATGACGCGATCGCCGCATAGCCACCCACGCAGCCGCCCCCGCCGATGGGCGTATTGCGGTCGTTTGGGCCCGGTCTTTGCCGCCGCCCATCGGCTGGGGGCGGTCGTTAAGTGGTTAAGGAAGATCTGATGGCGTGGCATGAGTTTTTCACTTATTAATGGCAGGAATATGTAGCAAAGCGAGTTTGTTCGGGATGACCAAATGGAGCTTTTTACTGATTCAGCTGGTGCGGTTGGTTATGGTGTTTATTGGCAAGGTAGGTGGAGCACGGAAATTTGGCCTGAATTTTGGTCTCAGCGTGGCTTCACCAAGAATATCGTCCTTCTTGAGTTGTTCCCTGTGTTGGTCGCATTGGTGCTATGGGGTCAATTCTTTAAGGATAAAAGAATATTTTTACAGTCTGACAAGAAAGTGGTGGTCTCCGCAGTAAATTGCCTCACTTCCAAATCTTCGGAGTTCTTAAAGATTTTCTGGTTTCTGCCTAGAGGAGGTAAGTCCAGCACTACCTCCTCACTTTTAAACGTTTTAGATCTTTTTATCCTTCTGGCTCCTCTGTATCCATACTTCTGTTGACGGGCTGAATCACACTTCACCTGGATTTTCTGCTTCCCTCCCTCCAACCCACTCGTAGGCATGTTTATTGTGGGAGAAAGCTGTCCATTACCATGAAGATAAAAAAAATGGACTACAATTTGTCTATGGAATGTTTAGCACATTGGTTGTGTGTTTATTGATTATATAGCCTGTTTTGAGCTATTAAGTTCTATAAATTAATATCTTTTACAAAAGTTTAATGGTTTTAATGCATTTATTCCCAAATAAATAATAGCTATGGCCAATAATTAGCCAAATTTGGGTTGTGGTGTCTTTTATTTAGTTAAAGGGACACTATCGATTACCATGTGTTTTTCCAATTGAGATAAGAAATGTTTGGAAAGTGTTGCTAAGTACTGGTGTATACATTTCACTGCTTATCCATTTGATTACTGTTATCTAATCCCTTTCACATTTTTCTGACAGCAGTCTGCTGAAATGCTGAAGGCAGACTCAGCCATGAGTGGAGGAGAGAGGGCTTCCCTTCAAATTGCATCATTAACTCTATGTGTGCAGAGAGCTCAGTCAGAGAGCTTTCTCTCACAGAGAGCAGAGGAAATGTATCTTATGTGCTTATGTGCAACATAAACATTTGTAATACTGTAGTGTGTGAAACCTGATACCTGTTTTCAAATAATCTGCTTCACTATTACACTGTTCTTAGCATGTCAGACTGCAGAGATTCATACCTCTGCAAATCAGACATTCCAAATGTAGCTAAAATCTACACACAATGAATTAAAGCTTTTGCCTCTGATATTTAACATGAATAGTAGGAAAATGTTAACACAGCTACTTACAGGGCTGTGGAGTTGGTACAAAAATCCACAGACTTCGACTCCTTAGTTTAGGATTCCACCGACTCCAACTCCTCTAATTTGCATATTACAATCTTGTATGTAACACGAAATGCATCTCTTAACTGCCAACGCTTAGGAATTTTAAAAGACAACTGAAGTGGGAAGGATATGTAGACTGCCATAGTTATTCCCTTTAGACTAAAACTAGTCCTTTGTAAGAGTACTTGTAAAAGGTACAGACCGGAGCAAAGAACATCTATCAGGCCCTAGGCAATGTAACTGTGGGTGCATGTAAGAATGATGTGCAGGTACTCTGCAGGGGAATGAGGAGATTCTTCCTCTATTACACATTCATCATGCACAATCTGAACCAGGTTTATGGGTGATGGACAACACCTCTGTGTTCAATGTGCACAATATTCTCAGTGGATTCCCTGCAGCTCTGTGGGGAGTGCATATGTAGAGTATAGTACTACTGTGTGACAAAGTAAACCTGAGACAGATGAAATTAAAGTTTTATACATACCTGGGGCTTTCTCCAGCCCCTTTCAGGCTAATCAGTCCCTCGCTGCCCTCCTCTGCCACCTGGATGTTCTGCTATGAGCCCAGGTACTTGAGCCAGTCTGGCGTAGTGCGCATGCACACACACTCCGCCGCGAGCGTAGTACACCTGCACAGCACTATTGCGCAGGTGCAGAATGTTCCTGGCTGTAGGAGCGGCTTGTGGCCGGACTGCGCTGACTGGCTGAATTACCAGGACTCATAGCAGAAGATCCAGGTGGTGGAGGAGGACAGCAAGGGACTGATTGGCCTGAAGGGGGCTGGAGGAAGCCCAAGGTATGTGTAAAACTTTTCTTTTCATCCGTCTCAGGTACTCTTTAATTCGTAGTCACTACCAAATTTTAATAACATATCAAATTATTTGATTTCATGAGCAAGGAGAGTGCATACAGTTGCATAAATCAGCATCAACGTAGAATGATTTCCATCTCATTGACCATCTCTATTAATGACACGGCTACACATCAGGCTTTATTCTTACAGCATAGATGCTGTTTAGTATATATAAGATTCCTGTGTACACATCATATATACTGTACAGTCACAATCAGATATGTATATCTGACTTTAAAAATATAGGGACTGCTTTATTGAAGCAGCACAAGTAACTAATTTTGATTGGTTTATTCCATTTTTGTGGAGCTATACCAGCCCTCAACCCAGCTGTGAAAGCTGATAAGAAAAAAAAGAAAAACCCTACAGCTGCAAAATAATGACACTATACTACAAGTGTGTGTGTGTGTGTGTGTGTGTGTGGGGGGGGGGGGGGGGGTTACACAGACATTAAGCAGCCAGAAGAGTACCTTTCTCCTTGGTTAAATAGCGAACATATGTGAAACAATAGTTTTCAGTCCAGAGTTATAGTACTATGTCTACAACACAAGGGAGTCATCAACATCTCAATTTAAGAAGGTTCTCAGTGCAACCACTTCACAAGAAAGTGTGCCTTTAAAATCAAGGCCTCCAATGTATTTCACCATTACGTTACGTATTACATTAGTAGAGCCTCTGGATAATCATAAGTAACTATATTCTGACACATATTTAAATGTTTTACTGAATTATTCTGATTTGTACTTACTTTAATTTTGTTTTATGCATGGTTGCTAAGATCATCTTTAAAGGCTCATTTTCAAAAAGAAAACAGACACTTTAAGCAATCACCCACTGATATGAATTGAAGGCAACTTTCTGTGGAACAATTTTAAGTTAATTGACGGTGTAGTTTAAGCTTTTAAGCTTCACTGTAAAAATCTTCAAAAAGAAACACTAATAAAGATGAAAGTAGATATTAGACATTATTTACCAATGTTATGAGGCAATTGCAAGAGGTGCAGCATAATCTTGTTCCTGCCGCTTATTATAAAACAAACATCTGCAAGCATGCTTGCTATGTCACATTATGGATCAATTAACTGTATGCTAGAAATGCTTTGAGGTTGATAGCGGCAGTTGCTGTCAAATAACACGTAATGTTGCTTTTTAACCACAGATGTTGCGTTGCCCTGAAAAAACATTTATAAACTATATATATATATATATATATATATATATATATATATATATATATATATATATATATATATATATATATATATATATATATATATATCTCCGTATCCGGTTCAGCACCGCAGTGCCGAAAATCTCATGCATCCGAGCAACGTTCACCTCCCATTCATTCGCCAATAACTTTCTTGCTACTTGTCACAATTAATTGATCTATATCTTGTTTTTTCCGCCACTAATTAGGCTTTCTTTGGGTAGTACATTTTGCTAAGAATTATTTTTTTTCTAAATCCATTTTAACAGGAAGCTTAAGAAAGAAATGAAAAAAAAATATTATTTCTCAGTTTTTGGCCATTATAGTTTGAAATTAATATACGCTACTGTAATTAAAACTCATGTATTTTATTTGCCCATCTGTCCCGCTTATTACACCGTTTAAATGATGTCCCTATCACAATTTATGGTGCCGATATTTTATTTAGAAATAAAGGTGCATTTTTTCAATGTGCGTCCATCACTATTTATAAGCTTATAATTTTAAATAATATAATAACATACTCTCTTGACATGCATATTTAAAAAGTTCAGACCCTTGAGTAACTATTTATGTTGTTTTTGTTTTTTTTATTGTATTTTATTTTAATTTTTTTTTTTTTTTTAAATGTATGTGGGTAATTTTTGGTATGGGAGGGAAACTGCTAATTTCTAATGTAAAATAATATAATTGATTAAAAATGTATGTGGGTGCAGTTTACTATTTGGCCACAAGATGGACACAGTAAAAAAAAAGTCCTGGATGCGAACAATCTCGCATCCAGGAACTAAAAAGCAGAGGAGAAGTTTCCTGGAGGCAGAAATACTGCGCTCTCTGGATAGAAAGCGTCGGTTTTTCTGCGGGGAAGTTAGATCGGTGAATGGGAATTATATTCCCATTCACTGATCGGAGGGCTAGCGGCGGGAGCGCGCCCGATTGTGCGCACCATGCGGCGGCGGCAGCAGTGCCTATCCGGACAAGGAAGCTCGTCCAGATAGGCCGAAGTGGATAGATATATAGTTCAGGGTCTAGTTTCCCCATGTAGATCTTCTGGGGGATCCAGGTTGGGGCCCTAGTGAGATGAATAGGGGTTGCTTAGCTTTCGTATTTTTCTCTAGTTTGTTTTTTTCAGATGTGTTGATTATTTTATATAGGTTTTCCATAAGGAGAAAAAAAAAAAGCATGTGCACCACATCGTTCTGCACCAACGTGGTTTGTTGCATCATGTGGGACATCACAGGATCCAAACATTGGAATCGTTCCTAGCTTCCATCAGGTTTCTATGTACCTAAGGTAGCCGTGGAGGTGGGATGTCGGGCACCGTGATAAAACAAGCGACAGCCGCTTCACGTCCTCCTGGACACGCTGCGTTTCACTGTATTTTATATTTGTATTGTTTACTGGAGCCTGTGTACATTTCTGATAGCTGTAAAAGTGTCAAAAGACTCTCGATAGCAGCCTTCCCTACCATCAGTATCTTTCTAGTCAGCAGAGTGGGTGGGGGAGGGCAGCTGAAGATGGAAAGTCTAGATTTCATTACAGCAACTGGTAAGCTCCTTCTAATCCTTTGGATGATGGTCTACCACTTGGATGTATAAACTGGATGACCATTTTAGTGAAATACAGCTGACTGTGAAAGTGGATTCACTTATGATCTGCGCTGATTTTTTAATAGTTATAAGTGGATTAATTAATCTCTCAACATTGGAAATCTGACAGGAAGAATCGCAGCACTGGTTCCTGGGGAGGTGAGTAATGTGCAGGGGCTGCTACAGATCTCACTAGGGTATGTTCTTTTTCAAAATTTTAGGGTCTAAAAACTCATGAGAAAATGGTTTTGATTCTAGACCCTACAATTTAGAAAAAATAATATTGCCAGGGAGGTTAATTGATCCAGAGCATTGAGGGGTTCAAACTCAATATCAAAGTCAGCTGGGATTGTACAGTACAGACTAAAAGTTTGGACACACATTCTCATTCAAAGAGTTTACTTTATTTTCATGACTAAGAACATTGTAGATTCACACTAAACCTAGACAAAACGGAATTTATGATCTTCCCACCCCGGACATCCATAAACCTCCCAGATGTGCATGTCACTGTTAGCCACACTACCATTCACCCTACCTCTCAAGCCCGCTGTCTGGGTGTCACCCTGGACTCCGCACTCTCCTTCACTCCCCACATCCAAAACCTCACAAAGTCCTGCAACTTCCACCTTCGTAACATCTGTAAGATTCGCCCTTTCCTGACCTCTGCCACCACCAAACTCCTCATCCATGCCCTCATAATTTCCCGCCTTGACTACTGCAATGCCCTGCTGTCTGGTCTCCCTATGACCCGAACAGCCCCACTGCAGTCCATCATGAATGCAGCAGCCAGAATTATGCACTGCTCCCATCGCTCCACCATGGCGGATCCCCTCCTTGAATCCCTCCACTGGCTTCCTATCCAGTCCAGAATCAGATTCAAGATACTGTGTCTGACCTACAAATCTGTCCACAAAACCTGTCCAACCTACATTTCCGATCTTACTCGGAGGTACACACCTAGCCGCTCACTCCGCTCTTCCAATGAACTTCGCCTAACCGCCCCTCGCATCACCCAGTCCCATGCACGCCTCCAGGACTTCTCAAAAGCTGCTCCAACACTATGGAACTCCCTACCTCCACCCATTAGGGCAGCCCCCTCCTTCAACATCTTCAAGAAAGCCCTCAAAACTCACCTTTTCACTCTGGCCTACTACCCCTTACAAGTGTTCTAAACCCACAGCTGAACTCTGGTCCCCTACCTCTCCCTTTAGATTGTAAGCCTTTGGGCAGGGTCCTCCTCCTTTTGTGTCCAACCTAATCATGCACCTCCATTACTGTGCACCCATGCTAGGCATCTGAGTGAACCTAACTTGCCTAATCTCCATGCTCCATCCAGTGACTGACTAAGCATTACCTTGTACTCATACTGTGCTGCATGATCTGATCTTTCTTGTATTCAGGTATTGTCATTTTGCTGTATGTCACCCCTAAATATTGTATGTATCCCTATTTATTGTCCAGCGCTGCGTAATATGTTGGCCCTTTATAAATACAATAAATAAATAAATACAATAAATAAATAAAATTCACACTGAAGGCATCCAAACTATGAATTAACACATGTGGAAGTATAGTACATAACCAAAAAGTGTGAAATGTCATATTCTAGGTTCTTCAAAGTAGCCACCTTTTGCTTTGATTACTGCTTTGCACACTCTTAGCATTCTCTTGATGAGCTTCAAGAGGTAGTCACCTGAAATGGTCTTCCAACAGACTTGAAGGAGTTCCCAGAGATGCTTAGTACTTGTTGGCCCTTTTGCCTTCATTCTATGGTCCAGCTCACCCCAAACCATCTCGATTGGGTTCAGGTCTGGTGACTGTGGAGGCCAGGTCATCTGGCGCAGCACCCCTTCACTCTCCTTTCTGGTCAAATAGCCCTTACACAGCCTGGAGGGGTGTTTGGGGTCATTGTCCTGTTGAAAAATAAATGATGGTCCAACTAAACGCAAACCGGATGGAATAGCATGCCGCTGCAAGATGCTGTGGTAGCCATGCTGGTTCAGTATGCCTTCAATTTTCAATAAATCCCCAGCAGTGTCACCAGCAAAGCACCCCCACACCATCACACCTCCTCCTCCATGCTTCACGATGGGAACCAGGCATGTAGAGACCATCCGTTAATTTTTTCTTCGTCGCACAAAGACTTGGTGGTTGGAACCAAAATTCTCAAATTTGGACTCATAAGACCAAAGCACAGATTTCCACTGGTATAATGTCCATTCCTTGTGTTCTTTGGCCCAAACAAGTTTCTTCTGCTTGTTGCCTGTCCTTAGCAGTGGTTTCCTAGCAGATATTCTACCATGAAGACCTGATTCACACAGTGTCCTCTTAAAAATAACATTTATATTGTGCTTTTCTTCTGGCGGACTCAAAGTGCCAGCGTTGCAGCCACTAGGGCCCGCACTATAGGCAGTGGCAGTGTTAGGGAGTCTTGCCCAAGGTCTCCTACTGAATAAGCACTGGCTTACTGAACAGCAAGAGCCAAAATTCGAACCAAGGTGGGCATCCTTGATGGACACCTTTTTTAATTTAAAAACTTAGAGTGTTGAATCTGTTTAAAGTAACATTGGCAGTTTGGTTACTGTACAAAGTTCTAATTTGATCAATAAAAGGTTTCCCCATATCAAATTTATCTAAAACTTTGAAAATGAAGCTTTGCAATAGGCGATCAAAAGCTTTCACAGCATTAGGTAAGATAAGAACTGCTTTTCTTGATGAAAAGCCCCTAACACTGAAACTATGTATCATGTACTATGTATCATGGGCAGCACGATGCTGTTAGTGGTCTCGTCATGCAACGCTGGTTCCCCGGTTTGAATCCCAGCCAGGTCAACATATGTAAGGAGTTTGTATGTTCTCCCCGTGTCTGTGTGGATTTCCTCCGGGCACTACAGTTTCCTCCCACATCCCAAAAACATACAGATAAGTTAATTGGCTTCTCCCAAAAATTGGCCCTAGACTACAATACATACAGTACACAATACATACATAGACATATGACTATGGTTTGAATTAGATTGTGAGCCTCTCTGAGGGACAGTTAGTGACAAGACAATATACTCTGTACAGCGCTGCATAATATGTCGGCGCTATATAAATACTTTAATAAATAAAATGTATTGAAGAGATGTCAATGGAAATGGTTTCCTGTAAAGTTATTTATCCTTACACAAAGTGGTCTATTAAATACCGTAGAATATGAAGGGAAAAAAAAAAGGTGCATCTAACAGTGTGACAAAGAATTTGAATGAGTTATGAGTTATGAAGACAAAATGACCTGTTTGCATGATTAGCTATTACTAGTGTGTTATCATATAACAAACACTTATTAGGACCACAAGGAGTACTGATTACAAAAGTTATCTATTCTAATCATAAACCTCAGGTATCCAAACAGAAGAAGCAGTGGGATTTCATTTTTGGGCAAAGATGGAGTGTTTCTTGGCACAGAAAAAAAGAACAGATTGTGAGTTGCTAGAATTGCACTCATTGAAAAAGTTCACATTTAAGATAAAAATACGATTTTATTTCCACCTTAAAGTCTGAGCTAAATCTAGTAGAAGCAGTTTATCTAAACTGAGTGTTAGAAGTGTGTGTTGTTACGAGTATTACACATTTCCAAGCTTTCACTTGTTCAGCTTTATCACAGTAGAAAAACATGCACAAACTTGCATTCCCCTTCAACAGATCTCAATTCTTAACAGATTTCATTCAATTTTTGTTTGCTCATTTTGGGATGTTAAGAGAGAGAAAAAAAACAAGAAAAAAATGCAAAGATGTATGATGATGGATGATGATAGATATATAGATTTTTAAAAACAAGAACATGCAAAGATGTAAGATGATGGATATATGATGGATGATGATAGATATAGGAGATTTTTAAAATGTTAAAGTATTTTGTATTAAAAGTAAAAAGATCCATTGTAAATGTAACTGCTTCGGGACCGCGTGAGGTAAATTCTATGCTGCATCCATGGCTCCCTAACGCTGATGCGGCGTAGAATCTATGCCACCCACTCTTTGCGCTCTACCTATTTGACAGAAAGGGAGAGCTGCTCGTCTCTGGAACTAGGGGTGGTGAGTAAATACTTACTCACATGACAATCTGGACCTTTGGGGGAGCAGCTGACCACCATGGAAGGGCTATGAGGCAACACTTACCACCTGGGGGATAACCAAGAAGCCACTGACCACCAGGGGGTTATGGGGGGGACCGTACTGACACCTGAGGGACTACCAGGGGGACCACTGAACACCAGGGGGGGCTACTGAACACCAGGGTGGGCTATGGGAGGATGGCACAGACCACCAAGGGGCACTGACCGCCAGGGGGTGGCACTGACCACCAGGGGCACCAGTGGCCACCAGGGGGACCACTTACTACTGGAGGGACTATGGGGGTGGCACTGACCACCTGATGGGACAACCACTGGGCCACTGACCACCAGGCGGAGCAATGGGGGCCTCTGGCTACTAGGAGGGCCACTGACTCCCGGGGCGGGGGGCTGTAGGGGATGGCACTGACCACCTGGGGGCCACTAGGGGAGCCACTGACCATCAGGGAAACTATAGGGAACCACTAGAACACATAGAAGGCTGTGAGGGACCTCTGACCTCCAGAGCAACTATACAGGACAAAAAAGTAAAGTAAATGGGGAGCCATTACACTAGACTACCGTGAATACATATTGGGGGCCAGTATATAATTATTATTACTGATTTATAATGCACCAACATATTCTTTACAAAGTAAGAAACAAACATGAGGTACAAAATAATACAGACAGTGGTATACACCAATATACGAAATACAGAGTTAGTACAAAGTACAGAATCGGTACAAAATACAAAATTGGTAATTACAGAGAAAAGGGTGAGAGAGTCCTGCCCTTGCCAGCTTACAATCTGAAGGGACCATCAGGGAAACATATGGGGGACCACTAAACTACCAACGAGTTCTGTATGGTGAGTAGTGATGGGGATGCAGTGAAAACTAGTAAAATAAAATATATAACACTAGCCATGCCCTCTACATAGTAAAATTATTATTTAACCTTCTGTAATAACCATTTCTCCGTAATTTTTACTATTGAAAACACTTTTATTTTATTTTTTTAAAGTTTAAGTGAAAAGAAAATCTAATATCATCACTACAAATTGTGACAGGAACATAATGTATGTATTGTGATTAAAGGAGAAATAGCCAAATAAAATTTGTGGTCTTTGTCTACAGAGGCGCTTTTTATTATAAAACTGTAATGGGTATAAACTGAGTAATATGTAATCTATTTTTTTATTTTTTTTTTTAGTTGTACTCTTTCTTTAAGCTTTAAAGAAAATCTGTAATGAAAAAAACTCCCCTGGGGGGGTACTCACCCCGGGTGGGGGAAGCCTCCGGATCCTATTGAGGCTTCCCCTGTCCTTCTCGGTCCCACGGTGGCGGAGAAAATCCTCCCAGAGCGGCGGCGGTGTAAAGATTTACCTTTTGGCTCCAGCGCAGACGCAGTATCTGCTCTTCCCACGGAGATAGGCGAAAATAGCCGATCTCCGTCGGGCCGCTCTATTGCGCAGGCGCAAGTCTCTTTGCTGAGCCACTAACAGCCAATCAGATTTGTTTCATTTCAAAGCAAACTATTGATGCCAAAGACCGCAAAGCTCACAAACTAGGTCATTGAGTAATTGTGTGTTAGGGTTAGAAAAATGGGGCGGAGCCAACCATCCAAATACATACCTGGGCAATGCCGGGCCATCAGCTAGTATGTATGTATATATATATATATATATATATATAGATAGATAGATAGATAGATAGATAGATAGTGTATATACAGGTGGGCCATTTATATGGATACACCTTAATAAAATGGGAATGGTTGGTGATACTAACTTCCTGTTTGTGGCACATTAGTATATGTGGGGTGGGGAGGGGGAATTTTTAAGATGGGTGGTGACCATGGCGGCCATTTTGAATCCAACTTTTGTTTTTTCAATAGGAAGAGGGCCATGTGACACATAAAACTTATTGGGAATTTCACAAGAAAAACAATGGTGTGCTTGGTTTTAACGTAACTTTATTCTTTCATTAGTTATTTAAAAGTTTTTCTTTGTTTACAGTCATTGACATGTCGCCGAGATTAACACGTGAGGAGTGGATAGAAATTGCGTTGATGTCTGGT
The DNA here is from genome assembly GCF_040937935.1 of Hyperolius riggenbachi. Classification (NCBI taxonomy): domain Eukaryota; kingdom Metazoa; phylum Chordata; class Amphibia; order Anura; family Hyperoliidae; genus Hyperolius; species Hyperolius riggenbachi. Next base: position 200,247,453 of record NC_090653.1, on the reverse strand, counting down.
GAACACAGTAACCAGGTCATTGCAGCAGATTTCAATGCAAGACACCCTACGAGACCACCCATCTCCCATGCTTTCGTGAAACTGGTTCAGTGTTGGATTTGCCAAAATGTGGACGCATTAAATCTGTCACTAATGAAGAAACGTCAGTGGTTGTCCTAGCTCCATTCAGCAAGAGCCCACAGTGTAGCACTCGCCACATGTCACTGGAGAGTGGCATTAATCGAACATCCCTTCGGCGGATATTAGCTACTCACAAATGGCACCCTTACAAACTCCAACTACTGCAGCATCTCAGCCAGGATAACCCAGATCAGCGCACTGAATTTCCAGAATGGGCAAAACAAAAATTGGAATGTGAATGGTGAAGTTGGCGAAGTGAACAAACAATACCACCGCTATTGGTCTGACACTAACCCACATTGGATAGATCCCTCCAAGATTGTTGGAACTAAAAAAAATGATGGTATGGTGTGGAATATGGGGTACAAAGATAGTAGGGACATTCTTCATCAATGGAAACCTCAAGGCCACTGGATATGTGAAATTGCTACATGATAATGTGTTTCCCTCTTAATGCACTGAAGCTGGCACGTTCCCTGAGTTTTTTACCAGCAAGATGGTGCACCACCACATTATGGGTGTCAGGTCTGAGCAATCCTAGACGAACAGTTTCCTGGAAAGTGGATTGGTCATCGTGGGCCAGTTGTATGGCCCCCAAGGTCTCCCGATCTGACTCCCTTAGACTTCTAACTTTGGAGTCATCTGAAGGCAATTGCCTGTGCTGTGAAGATACGAGATGTGCAGCACCTGAAACTACAGATACTGGAAGCCTGTGCTAGCATTTCTCCTGCAGTGTTGCCATCAGTGTGTGAAGAGTGGGAGAAGAGGGTTGCATTGACAATCCAACACAATGGGCAGCACATTGAACAGTTTATAAGTGGTCAGAAACTTGTAAATAACTCATGAAAGAATTATGTTAAAACCAAGTACACCATTGTTTTTCTTGTTAAATTTCCAATAAGTTTGATGTGTCACATAACCCTCTTCCTATTGAAAAAACAAAAGTAGGATTCAAAATGGCCGCCATGGTCACCGCCCATCTTGAAAAGTTTCCCCCCTCACATATACTAATGTGTCACAAACAGGGAGGTGTATCCATATAAATGGCCCACCCTGTATATATACTCACCTAAATGATTATTAGGAACACCTGTTACATTTCTCATTAATGCAATTATCTAATCAATTTAGACAAATGGGTCCTAAAAATTCCTATCACAGATAATCCTCCACAAGTCTGAGACTTCTCAATATGACCAATGTAAGACTAAGGAAGCAGGAGGAAATAAATTATATATAAAAGTACAAATTTTATTAATGACCTTGGTGGAGCGCATCCAGGCCGAAAGTGACACTGCGCAGACTACTCGTAAAATTGAAGTGGAAATTTCACACTATTTTTTTAAATTACAAAAACTATATGAGAGCAAGTCTAAGAAATGGTGGGATATCACTTATCTGAACAAATACATTAAAGCAAAATTTGCACCTATGGGTATGAGAGTACAAATGTTTCCCCAATCTAAGCAGATTACACCTTCCTTTAAAGCGGTTTAACACCCAGCATTACAACTTTGCTTTAAAAGATTGCTTACAGCTTACAAACTATTATGCCAGATTTTTTTTTAAGCAGAAATTCACTGAATGGGTTAAACATGACATTTTAGTGTTGGATTTAACTAGGAATCCGCATCCGTTCTTATCTTTTAGTTACAAATGTATCTTTATTTGGAATACAAATAGACCTTTGAAAAGCCTGCAGGGGAAGCCCTCTTTGTTCTCTCAAAGCAGTGTTTGTTTGTTACATTGTAGATAGATACATTTGTAACTAAACATGCAAGCACGGAGGAGTATTTCTAGCTAAATGCAGCACTAAAATGTCATGTTTAATCCATTCAGTGAATTTCTGCTAAAAAAAAAATCTGGCATAATAGTTTATAAGCTGTAAGCAATCTTTTAAAGCAAAGTTGAAATGCTGGGTGTTAGACCACTTTAAGGGGAGATGGGAAAATAACTTTGAGGGATGCTCCAAGGTCATGATGACATTAATGATCGAGTTACATCAAATTGAAATTACGGCCATTGATACTCAGATCAAGGAATTTGATAGTAAATTGGAGCCCCTCAGAGAACACCCATTTCTCCAGCAGAGGAAAGAAAAATTGAAAAAACATTTAGAAGGCTATAATAGAAATATAGTGGATATCAAAGAAAGAAAATTTGAACAAGATCGTTTGGCCTATGCTATGGGACTAGCCTACAGATGGACCAACACCAGACCTCGGAGGGATCCTCGCCCTCACCCTCACCCCAATCCCATTACACCACGTCTACCTGCTGGCCCTAAACCCAGGAATCCCCATCCCCCCAAACCAACACCTGTGCCCAACCGGCCTAAGGGTTCCTCTCTGTCCTCTCTTCAGAGTACCGACTCACAATCTGATTTGCTCACCCTTCACAAATCACAATACCTTAAGTATGGTGCACCTGATATTTCTCAAGCACATTTTGATATCTTTTCAAATAAGAGGAAGGATGCTCCTTCAGCATCCTCTTCTTCGGAGTCACTGTCCTCCAGTATTCCACAGTCTGATGCACGCACCTCACTGGGGGATAGCTCCCTATCACATGGTTCATCTTCATCGTCTTTTTTAGGATTGGACCCGCAAGACACGAGAAACAAAAGGGGGCACCCACAAACACAAAGAGAAAAAGGACAAACAGGGGCCACAGACCAAGCAGGGCAAATCTCACTAGGGGGATCACAGGGGATTTCTTTGGAGACGATGCAAAAGCAAATTATCAATATCTCAGACTTTGAATTAAATGAACATCATATTACCGTGCTCAGTCTTGGATTGGGCTTTTCAATTACAGCTGATCTGGATAAGTTTGAGTTGGTCAAGGATCTTCACTTATTTTGCAGACGTGTGGCTTTGAAAATACGCTATGCAAATACATCTGGAGAGGATAACTTCTCTCCATTGGTCAATAATACTCAGGATCAGCAGATCCTTAGAGATCTTATGGATCTACAGGCATTCTCCAGTGTCCCCCCTGATCCACCAAGTCTCAGGAGACTCTGTGATTGAACGACCCAATACAATGAAACTTAGACCTAAATCTAAATTCTTCCCAGCCTTGTCCTCGATATCAAGCTTACAGGTATTTGCACAATCTGTAATGAGGGATTTGGAACTTTTGCCCACAGGCAGGGGTTGCCCTTCTAACCTCACCCCTGATCAACGTAGGGCGTTACAGGACTTATCCTCAGCCCCAGATTTGGTGGTCAAACCCTCGGACAAGGGGGGCAATGTGGTTGTCATGAGTACATGCCAATATGAACGGATGTGTTACAACATTTTGAACAATACTGAGTGGTATGAGAGGGTCTCGGCGTCGAGGATGCAAGCCAGCCATCAAAACTTTCAGGATATATTGGGAGATGCCTTGTCAATAGGCATTATTTCCAAAAGGACTTATCGTTTCTTGTGGAATCCCAATCCTAGAATTCCAACTTTTTATGCCCTCCCTAAGACACATAAGTCCACTACAGACCCCCCTGGACGCCCCATTATATCGGGGTGTGCCTCTTTGACTGAAAATGCAAGTCGATATGTGAATGCACATTTACAGCCCCATGCGAGGGCATTACCTTCTTACGTACGTGATACGACTCATCTACTTACCATTTTAGATGATATTAGCATCCCTACTGGTGCCTGGCTTGTCACCCTTGACGTCGAGGCCCTCTATTCCAGTATCCCTCACACTGAGGGACTTGAGACGATCAGATCGGTTTTGACGACCCTTCCCATTGATGCCATTTCTCATAATATGTTTTTATTAAGGCTACTGGAGTTTATTCTCAAGAACAATTATTTTTTGTTTGACTCCTCCCATTTCCTCCAGGTGCAGGGCACAGCGATGGGGACCACCTGTGCCCCGTCCTATGCATGCCTGTACCTGGGGGAATGGGAACGATGTATTTTTTCAGATGCGAACCTGAGTGATCTTTTGGGGCATGTACTTACCTGGCATCGTTATATCGATGATATATTTTTAATCTGGACAGGAACACAACAACAGATGTTTGATCTGGTCAATTTGCTAAATAATAATGTTTTCAACCTCAAATTTACCATGACTATGGATACTCACAGTATCCCGTTTTTGGACATTATGATTTCTGTGAACGACCAGGGAGTATTACAGACGGATCTTTATAGAAAACCTACAGCAGCTAACTCCTTGCTTCATGCAAGAAGTTTTCATCCCACACACCAGATACGCAGTATTCCTGTCGGGCAATATTTGAGAGCCCGACGGAACTGCTCTGATGACAGGAACTTCCATGCCCAAGCTAATGATTTACAGCAACGATTTAGGGCTCGCGGTTATCCCAAAAAATACCTAAAGAAAGCCTATCATCGAGCTTGCGATACCCCTAGATCTACTCTCCTATACAATCAATCATCGGGACAAAAGTCTCGAAATGAACCAGATAGGGGTCTTTCCTTCATTACCAAATACAATGATCATCACTTTCAGGTCCGCGCCCTACTTCAGAAACATTGGCATGTGCTCACGGGCGACCAGCGTGTTGCCCCCTTTGTTCCGAGGGTGCCCTCTGTTACCTACAGGCGGGCCACCACCATAGGTGATACCTTGACACGCAGCCACTACTCAGGTAGAGGCAAAACCAAATTATGTAATTGCACAGTTCTGGGTACTTACCCATGTCATTCCTGTAACCAATGCAGGTACATCTATGTTGGTAAACAGTGCCCCCTTGTGATGAGAGACGTTGTATTAACTACCAGACATTATGTTAACTGTGAGACGGAGGGGATAATTTATCTCCTCCTCTGCCCCTGTGGGGCCTTTTATGTGGGCAAGACTGGCAGATCCCTTAACAGACGTATTTATGAACACACTTATGGTATCCAGGAGGGACACCAGACACCTGTAGCCCGACACTTCGCAATTTGCCAGGGGGGTAACCCCAGGAAAATTCGATTCTTTGGCTTGGATAGGGTACACCGGGACCCACGGGGAGGGGACTGGGACGGGAGACTCCTCCAATGTGAGGCCTTCTGGATTTACAAACTTAAGGCCTTTCGGACACCGGGCCTTAATGAAGGTATTGATTTCGCCCCATTTCTGTGACAGCAGTGCTCTGGCTCATGGCCATATGTTCTCTATTTTTCATTATTTTTGTTCAATTTCTAAGGATGAATCTTCAAATTTTCCTTTTGCTGTGCTTAAGCTGGCGGCCTTTTTGCGCCCGAACCGGGTCTTTTCCCGACCCTTATATATTCCTTTGGTTTAAAACCTTTTATGCCATCTAATTTAGATATGATCTTTGACACTTCCTTGATGGTGGTTGGTGGGTTGGCGTGGCTCCCCGTTGCTCCACTTTGTCCTTGGTCTCCTCTCGTTTGGTCCCCTATCGGCAGGACAACAGTTTATTTATTATCATTTCATTTTACTTTCGTATTCTATTTTTTTGCTTATGATTACTTAATTATATATAGCTATTAGGGATTTATTATTAATGGAAATATTTTTGCATTATTATATTGTGTTTTTTTTTAACATGTAACTTTTTTCGATGACTTTGCTGATCCTGTGGGAGGTGGTAGCTATGCCCCCCCCCCCGGCGCGCCGCACTTGCTGGTGGTCCTGGATGTGGGGTGGGGTTGGTGGGGGATCGGTGTGCCCTGGGGGGGGTGCTCGGGGTCGGCCCAGTCTTTGGCTTGACATGGACCATATATTGGGCTAATGCCTGCTGGCCCGTGGCCTGCCTGTGGGCCTTTCCCGTCCTCCTCCCCCCGTGGCCCTCCCCTCCCCCGTTTCCTGTTGCCCCTGGGCACACTTGGCCGCGGCTATGGTGGCGCTCCGGTGGTGATGGCGACTGGGCGGCCCAGGGGACCCAGGGCCCCGCCTGCGGGACAGCCGGGCCACCCTTTCTCCTTACCATCGATCAGGGGGTGGGGTCTTGATAGTCCGTGCCCCTCAGCGATCCCGGAGCCCTTTTGCGTCGGCCGCATTCCCATAGCGGCCCTGTTAGGGGTCTCTGTGGGTCGCGTACAGTCGTACGCATATATGCCTTCCCTCCTACTTGATCCGCTTGGCAGTTGCGGACGCGAGGGAAACGCTGTGCGTGCACTTGTACGCATATATGCGTTCCCTCCTTTGATCCGCATCACCGCATGCGGACGCGGGGGGGGGGACGCCGTGCGTATATGCGGAGAATTGGATGCATCACGCCTCTGCCTCCACCTCTCACTCACCACCTGCATCCTGTGGTGGTGGGGTGGGAGTGGTCATGGGGGGGCGTGGTAGCATCCTCTGGCCGCCCAGTGCCATTTTAGGCCGGCTCCTCTCTCCCACAGGCAGCAAAACTTCTGAGCCTGCCCTGATGATGCTGGTAATCTCACCAGTGAAACCGGTTGGCCTCTAAGGCTCTCTTTGTGACCAGACACACTTGTGGTGGCAGCACATGGGCTCCGGTGGATGTACTTTGCAGTGACCAGCTACTCAGATGAGTATACCTCAATGATATGCATTTCTACTGGTGACTTGAAAACAGCCTCCTATGGAGTAACCACTGTTTACCATATGATCATTGAAACAGCTTCCTAGGATGCACCTATATGCTGCTATATGCTGTTGTTTGCTGGAACTTTGAGTTTGTCTATATCAAGTTGATGCTGCTGAAGGGATGACCCTGGCGGATTGTTCCATGAATGAACTATATCAACTTTAATATCACACCATCCGTACCTGCATATGTCTGTGGTTTAAACACTTGCCTGTGAATCTGTCTCAGAATGTGCTTCTGATTGGGGCACTAACTCTGGTGAATTGCTTGTTGCTCCTGGGGCTTGCGGATGTGTCAGGCTTGCTGTGAATATAAATTTTTTGTTTACTAGCCCGAAGTGCTTGCCACATACAGTGTGTGCCTATCAATCTACCTCTGTGCACCTGGCCATTGTTATAGCTCACAGTATTAGTATGGTGTTCCTAATAACCCTGTAGGTGAGTGTATATATTTAGAGGTGTTAAATTGTGATAAAGTTATTGCTGACTGAATAGGGACGTAGCTAAATGTCAAAACTGCTCTGGTCCTTAAAGGACAGCTTTAATGAGAGGGATATGGAGGCTGCCATATTTATTTCCTTTAAGTAATACCAGTTGCCTGGCTATCCTGCTGATCCTCTGTCTCTAATACTTTTAGCCATAGACCCTGAATAAGCATACAGTAGCTCGGTGCTTTTGACATTGTCAGATCTGACAAGATTTGCTGTATGCTTGTTTCTGGTGTTATTCAGACACCTCTGCAGCCCAATAGATCATCAGAGCTGGTATTGTTTAAAAGAAAATACATTTGGCATCCTCCATATTCTTCTCACTTCAGTTGTCCTTTAAGGGGGTTTTATATGTCGATGTAACCACTTAACGACCGCCTAACGCCGATAGGCAGCGGCAGGTCGTTAGTGGTTTTACATGGAAACGGCCGCTCTTTCGAGTGGCCTTTCCATGTCAGTTCACGGAGGGTGTCTCCGTGAACTGCCTGCGAGCCTCCGATCGCGCCTCGCAGGCTAATTGTAAGCCCCGCTGTTTACATCATACGCCGCCTCTGCGCAGCAGCGCCGTACAGGAGATTGGCGATCCCCGGCCTCTGATTGGCCAGGGATCGTCGCAGTCTGAAGCCTATCAGAGGCAGCGCAGGACGAATCACTGTCCTGCGCCGCCCACAGCAAGGAGGGGAGAGAGGGAAAGGGAGCGCCGCTCGGCCACACAGAGCGGCGGCGATCAGACCTCCCCAGCAGGTCGTCCCCCTAGTGGGGAAAAAAGGGCGGGGGGTGAGTCTGGTCGCCCTGCGTGGTTCCTGATCTGTGCTGTGGGCTGGAGAGCCCACGCAGCACAGAATCCTCCAAAATAGCCCGGTCCTCAATGACGTTTAATCATTTGTTGAAAGTAACTGGTGTTTTTAATTACATTTACATCAAAAGACACCATTAAACATCATACAATGAATAGGATGAAAAATATGAGAAGGCTCACATCATGACAGAAACATTAATTTCAAGTCTTTTCTAAAGCTACCAGGTGTGTGCATTGTGTTTTATGCTCTATAAATAAATATACATATGTTATTTATTATTACTCACTCCAAGTGGGTGGTTTGTGTTTTTCCTTGAGCTTGGGACTTCTTCACAGTATTTTTAGCTGTTCCAAGCACTGCACCCTTTTGGGGAGGGATTTCTGATGTTTTTCTTGGAATCTGTTGGGCTTAAATCTCCAGCTTAGGAGTCATGTCCCAGAATTTCCATACCACTACTGGGACCTCTGTGGCCTTAAAGTGTACCTGAGATGGCCGCCAAAGGAAAAATGTACACATACCTGGGACTTCCTCCAGCCCCCTTCGGCCCGACTGGTCCCTCGCCATCCTACTCTGCCTCCTGGATCCTCAGCTACGGCTCCTGGTAATCCAGCCAGTTGGCACAGACGCAATCAGGCCGCACATGCACACTACGCCCGATTGGCTGGTTTACCAGGAGCCTAGAGGATCCAGGAGGGGGAGGAAGCCGGTGAGGCCAGCTGGAAAAAAAAGTCCCAGGTATGTGTAAATGTTTCCTTTGGCACCATCTCAGGTTCACTTTAAGGCCACATCTTCAGTTCCTCATTTAGACCCTGGTACTTCTCCAGGTGTTGCACTCTTTTCTGATGTTCCTGTCACTTGACACTGCTACATCTTTCATCAGTGCTGGCTTCTGGTGCTTGTCTACAATCATGTAGATGTCTGGTTGATTAGCTAATACCAGTCTGTCTGAATCTAGAACTCCTACAGGATCTTAGTTCTGACATTCTCCACAACATTCTGTGGAATCTCTCTGGATTTCAGAGATTTTAAACCCTTTACTGTGCAGATGTCCATGTACAAGATGCCAGCTACTTTATTGTATTGTTCAGTGTATGCAGTCATGTTTGCATTTCTTTGGTCTTTTTGCAGAGCCTGCCGTTTAAATCCTGTCTTATGCGGTATAAATGCTTTTTGTCCCTAGGCTTTTGCAAAGGTTTAGGGGACGTGATCTGCGCATGGAGCAAAAAAGTTTTAGCCATTCATTTATGAAATGGTTCTTTACCGTAAGAGTGATTAAAATGTGGAATGTATTGCCACAAGACGTAGTTATGACAAATTCTAGATCTCCATTTAAGGAGGGCTTAGGTACTTTCCTTGCATTGAAAGCCATTCATGATTATAATTACTAGGTAATTCCCAGTGGTCTTGTTCCAGGGATTTTATCTGATGCATCTGCAGTCAGGAAGGCATTGCTTTCCCTTTTGGAGCTAATTGGACCATGCCTTGTAAAGGGTCCAATTAGCCCCAAAAGGGAAAAAAAATCCTTCCCAACATATGTGAGGCTAGTGTTCTACTTTATTTTCTGAATGAACTTGGACGTATATTTTCAACCCAAATACATATATAACTATATAACACATGATTAAGGTTTGTGTGGGAACCTGTGACTAAAGTTATTTCAATGCAACCGGATATTTGGAGCTAGTAGTTTGGCTGCTAAACTTTCGAATGTGAAACAGATCCTGGGCTGTCTGCTGAAAACATCCAGAGTTCTGTGTAATAGGCTGTTACTGGATTGGACAGAAATGTACATGCTATGTTTAGACCTCAATATTGAGAAGTGCTATTTAATGTGAGCTTAAAAGGCAGAGAAATTATGTGAATGCACACACTCTGATTAAACACCTATGGGGACATGAAACCGGTTGGTGGGCGAGGCTAACTGAGCCCGTGCTGACTGCAAGTCACACACTGCTGACTACTTGTTGGCTCCTTAATTAGCCTCATTCCAAACAGAGGAAAAAGACTAACTGGGACTTTACCAGGAACGGGTGCCCACAGAACTCTGTGCTTCGAACAGTTAGGTGAGAGTATGCATATGAAGTATCATGGTAGCTACGTTGCTGGACTTTGTTCAATCCTTAACCCCTGTGCAAGCCAGAATCCTCTTGTTAATGGAGAACATTTGTGCAAAGGCTTACCACCTGCTACTTCTGTGATCATCCCATGAGCTCTCTCTGAGGCTTAATGCACATGCTTGCAGGCAGCCTGCTTGTGATGTATGTGGGTGAGTGAATTGCATGTACCGACTGCATTCAACAATATCATAGCATTACTAGCATGATGTAATTACATTGTAATGGTACTGCATTAGCAGTGCAACAGATCCGCTGACAATACAGTAATGCAATGCATGCAGTGCGGTACACCATAACACATGTATTCACAGTTGCAGTGAAGCATACTTTCTAAGTTTTTAGGCATTTCACTCCGGGACAAAATAACTTCTCCTTGGAACCAGATATCTGGGGAAACCCAGAATCAGTGTATGTAGCGTCACCAAAGTAAAGATAGTAAATTATATGGTCTTCCATGCATCCCTAATCAAAAACAGGACACACAGTAACCATTTAGGAGGCCATAGATACTTCATGGCGAAACTGCTGTTAGGTTCCAACCTGCAGGATTGTACTGCATATACAAACATTTTTGAAGAGTGACATTGTGCTAGAGTGTATTGAAAAAAGTAAAAAAATAAAATAAAATAAAATAGTATGTTCAACACAAAGGGCTTGATTCACTAAGACAAATAGCATGCCTTATCAGGGTTAAGGGGCCTTATTGGTGCCTTATCAGAGTAAAGGGGCCTTATCAGAGTAGCATAGCGAGCACTACGAACATATGCCTGCTAAATGGCAATGGCAAGAGCTCCACTCGTCCTACCCTGAGCCCCTGCGGATCCAATCACTTTAAAGGACATTATCTCTGCACTTTGATTGGCCCAATAGGCTGCCTGTCACTTGAAATGCACAAACAATCTCAAGAATCAGAATTCCCACTGCTTCACTGTTCAGAAACTCTTCATTGTATCAAATGTGCATGATTAAAAACAAGGCATGGTTGCATGACATCCATACAGTAAGTCTATATACAGACTAATAATAAATAGGCAAGGCTCTATAGTTCTTATTATAAAAATTAATATACAACATAAATATGCCAAATGTCTAGTAATACTAATGTCATAAACAGTATATATATACTGTATATATATATATATATATATATATATATATATATATATATAGATAGATAGATAGATAGATAGATAGATAGATAGATAGATAGATAGATATAGAGGTATATATAGAAGTATTGAAACTAATTAGTAAATGGATAAGCACAAGGGTCAATTTGGGAATAGGAGATGGGAAGTGGAAAACCAAGCGTTGGCACTGCTGTCTGTTTGAGGAGGCTTGCAACTGTACCACTCGGGGCCGGCTTGTCAGCCAAAAGACCAAGCGTATCGTGCTCTGACCAAAGGCCTCCGCAGAAGCGCATTCTCACGCGAAATGGCCGTCAGACAGCTGTGCCCAGCACCCATCTCCCACTGACTGCCCCCCGGGACCGGTTTTTGCACCTTACGTTTCCTGTAGCACAGGACAGCACTTTATTATGTTGTTGATTGCCATATTTTTACATTGAATAAACCGGAGCACCTTATTCATTTATAATGTGCCTATACAGTACATACAGAGTTTTGGCTGTCAGGCAACTCTGTCCTATTGAAGGTACAGTACAAGCACTTGTAAATTTTCTGTACTTCAAAGTTCAGCAAACCCTAGGGCTGCATAGCAAGACAACACTTAAAGTGAACCTAAATCCGGGGGCAAAAATTAGATTAACTCACCTAGGGCTTCCCTCAGCCCCCTGCAGCCGATCGGTGCCCTTGCAGCCCCGCTCTGACGCTCCAGGACCCGCCGGAGAAGACCGGGAGCCTCCGGAGCGGCGTCGAGGGCACGTCCTGCCTGCCACGGGCTGAAGGAAGCCCCAGGTAAGTGGATTAGTATTTTATTTCTCCGTGAACCCTCCCTTTAATAGTGAAGATTATATACTCTGTGCTTAAAGAGACTCTGTAACAACAAAAAGATCCCCTGGGGGGTACTCACCTCGGGTGGGGGAGCCTCAGGATCCTAATGAGGCTTCCCACGCCGTCCTCTGTCCCACGGAGGTCTCGCTGCAGCCCTCCGAACAGCCGGCGACTGTGCCGACTGTTCAATTCAATATTTACCTTTGCAGGCTCCAGCGGGGGCGCTGTGGCTGCTTTCGCTCCGAAGGAGGCGGAAATACCCGATCTCAGTCGGGTCCGCTCTACTGCGCAGGCGCCACAGACTTGCGCCTGCGCAGTAGAGCGGACCCGACGGCGATCGGGTATTTCCGCCTCCTTCGGAGCGAAAGCAGCCAGAGCGCCTGCGCAGGAGCCTGCAAAGGTAAATATTACGTCACCGCTGTACGGAGGGCTACAGCGAGACCCCCGAGGGACGCAGGACGGCGTGGGAAGCCTCATTAGGATCCTGAGGCTTCCCCCACCCGAGGTGAGTACCCCCCAGGGGCCGTTTTTTCGTTACAGTTCCTCTTTAAAGAGATCCCAGTAGTTTTTTGCAGATAATATACCCCAAATTTTATTATATACAGGTTTACTATATCATATACTGTGTATAGTCCTGACATCTTCCCTCAGAAGAGTTCACAATTTAGTCCCTATTATGGTCGTAGTCTAATGTTTCTATCATAGCATAGTGGCAATTTTGAGGTGATACCAATAAACTTACATGTATGGGTTTTTGGTATGTGGGAGGAACCACAGAGTAAGAGCCCATACAAATGTAGGGAGAACATACAAACAGATAATGGCCAAGCCAAGATTTGAATCTAGGACTTGCAAGTGCTATCCACTGTACCATCAGCTTTCTCTTCTTTACAGAATAGTTAAAATGTTGCGAACAATACAGGCAGTAAACAGATGACCGTCTTTTTAGCAGTATACCAAAAACAGGACACTAGATTATAACAAAAATAATATTTTTTTTTAAATTGCTCAGTAGATTAGGGATAGGGTCAAAGGATTCTAGGGCCTCTATTCAACTAACTTTTCTCCTGAGCTTTCTTCTAGAAGACACAGTGCTTGATTCACTAAAGCGTGCAAAGTGTTAGCATGCCAGTAAAAAGCCACTTTGCACGTGCTAGCATGCACGTAAGAGTTTGTGCGCGTAAAGCGTGCAAACGCTTTGCGTGCAAAGTACAGTGAACTGCACTGACTTCATGTGATAATGATAATTAGCACGCGAAGTCAGTGCAGATCACGTGATCGCAATGTAAAACATTGATTATTACTGTATATACTTCATTATGCGGCGCGCATAAATCTTTGCACGCGCCAATTTACAGTACTGCACATGTTACTGTAACCACCATTCATAATTACATTAACATATTCTATTTTACTGTGTGGGCGAAGAGCCATTGATTTCAAGGCTTTGCATGTGCAAACTAATTAGCACCCTAGTTTGCACGTGCAAAGCTTCTAGGCGTGATACCTGAGTTATCACGCTTTTGCAAATCAAGTCCACAGTATTTTCACACCATATCAATAAAATACATTTTAAGCCAATAGCATGCAAGAAAATACTCAAAGCAAGTTTGATATGGATAGATTTTTTGGGGGGTAGTTTTCAACTGCAGTGCGGAAAAGTTACTATAAAAAGATGATGAAAAATTATCTTTTGTATATTTAATATATATTAATCTATTGTATATTTTTTGTGCTAATAAAGTTGTATGTATTTTTTGTACTGCAAGAGTGTGCCGTGTGGTGTTTTTTGGCCTTCCAATTCAAAAGACCTTATCCCGAATACATTTAAGATGAAAAATGATCTCCCGGTAGAAAACCAGGACAGTTAATTGCATATGAGCTTTGATGTGATGCTTTGCTAGGTCGTTGCAGTTAATAGGATTTTATACATACATACATACCTGGGGCTTCCTCCAGCCCCATCTGCCTGGATCGCTCCCAATCCGCTGTCCACTGCTGCCGGCAGCTTCAGGAACCAGGTCCCCGCACTTCTATCATCGTGGCCAGCTATGCAGGAGAAGTGCGCTCTCTACGTATCTCTCCAGCGGCTGCTGGAGAGATAAACAAACTGCGCACTTCTCTTATCTTAGACTGTGTCCGACTGATGGAAGTGCAGGGACCTGGTACCGAAGCTGCAGACAACGGAGAACGGAGGCATGGGAGCGATCCAGGCGAATGAGGCTGGAGGAAGCCCCAGGTATGTATAAAATCTTTTTATTTTTGAGCTATGGAACATTTTAATCTTATGCCTGCAATTTACTTAAACAGATCACTTATTTTAATAAAACTTTTTTTTAATGTTGAGTACCATATAACCAACCATGGCTGCAAGGATGCAGACAGATATTTGTCAATACTGTGAATAAAACTGAATAACGTATCGGTAGTTAAATAACAGGTTAGAGTGAGACCCCATACTTTAGTGTCTTAGGAAGTTTTTATAAGCATACTGTTTCATTCTCCAGAGTACGCAGAGGAATAAAGCCTAAAACAATAGATTCAATTTTACTTAAAACTGCCTTAGGAGTTTCTCCTTAGTGATTCATAAGTGTTGAAATTGCTAAGCTGTGTGGTCACTTTGACATGTGCTGACCATGACAGTGCTCCTTTCCAGCCCCAATTGTGAAGCGCAAGTCCCAGATGAGCTACAATATGTTAGAGCTGCAATTTACCACATGTTAAGGCTTTTTGCACACAGGGACGTTACAGGCGCACGTTAGTGCAGCCTGTAACGCTCCCCCAACGCACAGCAATGTAACACAAGTGGGCTGTTCACACTGCCCACGTTGCGTTACATTGTAACGCAGCAAAGTGCTGCATGCTGTGCGTTCTACGCGGCTAAGCCGCGTTAGACTGTTTGCACATGCTCAGTCATGTTGGGGAGGAGGGGAGAGCGGCTGGGCACATGGCTAATTAATATTCACTGCACTCAGTGACCTGCAGTGTTTACTTCCTGGAGCAGCCGCTTTGTGCGGCGATTGGCCGGGCGGGACCACGTGATGCCGCATTCAAGAGTACGTATCACGGATGCCAGAGTGAGCTGCACAACGCGGCTCACTCCGACGTCCACACCAGAGAGCACCAGGCGTTGCGTTAGGGGCACGTTATGTGCCCTATAAAGTCCCCTAAACGCAACGTCCTGGTGTGTAACTAGCCTTAAGCTTTAAAATGAGCTAGGATTGCTAAAGATTTTGAGCAGTAATTTTGTTTTTCTGTCCTGGTATGCTATATTTATGGATGGTGGATTGATTCTGTGGCTCTGACTACATTTGCTACTAGAACATTTTGGGGTACCATAGAAAATGTAACTCCTTCAAAAGGGCTATTTTTTTTTTTAAATAGGTCCTGTCAGAATGATTATTTGCCTACTTAATTTGCTGTTCTGGGTATTTCATCATCATGTTTTACAATTTAGCATTAAAGGAATACTGTACGGGGGTCGGGGGAAAATGAGTTGAACTTACCCGGGGCTTCTAATGGTCCCCCGCAGACATCCTGTACCTGCGCAGCCACTCACCGATGCTCCGGCCCCACCTCTGGTTCACTTCTGGAATTTCAGACTTTAAAGTCTGAAAACCACTGCGCCTGTGTTGCCACGTCCTCACTCCTGCTGATGTCACCAGGAGCGTACTGCACAGGCACAGACCATACTGCTTCTCTTCAGCAGAAACCTCTTGGAGACTGCAAAAGACTTGAGACTGGGGCGGAGGTTCACCTTCCAGCAGGTCAATGACCCTAAACATAAAGCCAGGGCAACAATGGAATGGTTTAAAACAAAACATATTCATGTGTTAGAATGGCCCAGTCAAAGTCCAGATCTAAATCCAATAAAGATCTGTGGCAAGATCTGAAAACTACTGTTCACAAACTCTGTCCATTTAATCTGACTAAACTGGAGCTGTTTTGCAAAGAAGAATGGGCAAAGATTTCAATCTCTAGATGTGCAAAGCTGGTAGAGACATACCCTAAAAGATTGGCAGCTGTAATTGCAGCAAAAGGTGGTTCTACAAAGTGTTGAATCAGGGGGCTGAATAATTACGCACACCCCACTTGCAGTTATTGATTTGTAAAAAATGTTTGGAATCGTGTATGATTTTCGTTCCACTTCTCACGTGTACACCCCTTTGTATTGGTCTTTCACATGGAATTCCAATAAAATTGATTCATGTTTGTGGCAGTAATGTGACAAAATGTGGAAAACTTCAAGGGGGCCGAATACTTTTGCAAGCCACTGTAAGTAAAGAAAGCTCTTGTGCAATAAAGATGGAGGGTAGAAGATTCGGAGAAGCCGCCAGACCCTCCAGCAGCTTCCCACTACTGAGGTATGGGTCTAAGTACAGTAGTTTTCCTCACTTCATAATCAGAATCATTTTTATTTCGCCAAGCACGACTGGGTCGTGCCCGGAATTGGGCATGGCATACAGGGCTGAAAAACCACAATACACAATATAAATGTTATACAAACACAATACAATACAGTTCCGAACACAATTGCCCTACTGCTATACAATGTTTTAACTTTTGACTGCCATAAATCATCATCATGGATGATTTCGCATTATCATCCCCAGGTTTCCTACATATTGCATAAGGTGCATCAATGCAATTGGGTTCTGACCAAACATGCTTGCGGGGGAAGACTATCAGCGCGTGTAGGGAGTTTGTGAAGAGAGTTTAGAGAGTTGACAGCAGAGGGGAAGAAGCTGTTCCTGTGCCTTGAGGTCCTGGCGGCAATGGACCTGAACCTCCGGCCTGAACGGAGTCGGCTGAAAAAGCGGTAACCTGGATGAGAGGGATCGTTAGTAATCCTCAGTGCTCTGGAACGCAGTCTGGAATTGTAGAGGAAATCCAGAGGGGGGAGTGGTTTCCCGATTATCCTCTCCGCTGATCTTATCACCCTCTGTAGTTTGTGTCTGTCGCTGGCGGAGGAACCAGCGTACCAGACCAGGATGGAGGAACAGAGTACGGATTCGATTGTGGTGGAATAGAAACTCATCATGAGTTTCTGGGACATACCAAACGTCTTCAATTGGCGGAGGAAAAAAAGCCTCTGCTGGGCCTTCCTCTGTGTGGATGTGGTGTTGGATTTCCAGGTTAAATCCTTGGAGATGGTCGTGCCCAAGAGACGTGCACAGGGGACTATTTCCTCTTCTGAGCAGTCAATGCAGATTGGGGGTGGGGGGGGGGGGTGCGCGTTTCCTGAAGTCAACAACCACCTCAACGGTTTTTGCAGTGTTGAGGACCAGGCCATTTTCCCTGCACCAGAGGCAGATTCTCTCAACCTGGTGGCGGTACTCCTGCTCTTCATTTTTGGTAATGAGGCCCACTATGGTGGTATCGTCAGCGTACTTGACCACTTAGACAGAGTCTGACGTGGATCTGCAGTTGTTCGTATACAGGGAGAAGAAAGGCGACATGTACACATCCCTGAGGGGCCCCGTGTTGGTGATCCTTGGTTTTGAGAGGATAGGTCCAAGTTTAACAGCCTGGGATCTGTTACTGAGGAAGTCCGTGATCCACAGGCGCAGGGTTGGATGGACCTCTAGCGTGGCCAGGTTCTCCTGAAGTATATGGGGACTGATGGTGTTGAACGTCGAACTGAAGTCGAGTAGGAGGATCCTGGCATATGAGTCCGGCTTGTCTAAGTGGTCGTTGACATGCTCCAGGCAGATGTTTATGGCGTCATCCGTGGACCTGTGTGTTCTGTAGGCAAACTGGAACGGATCCATCAGTGGTTCCGTGGAAGCTTTTAGGAGGGGCAAAACCGCTCTTTCAAAAGGTTTTCATAATGACAGAAGTGAGAGCAATGGGCTGGAAATTATTGAGGTCAGAGACGCCCTGTTTTTTGGAGACAGGGATGATCATTGACCTCTTGAAACACCCTGGAACTTTGCCTACCTGGAGCGATTTGGTGAAGATGGAGGAAAGAACAGGAGCGAGCTGCTGTGCACACGATTTCAGGCAGGATGGCGACACTCCGTCTGGGCCTGGGGCTTTCCGAGCGTTAATGCACAGCAGGTGTCGCAGGCTCTCTTTAACATTACTGAGGAATATGTTTAGTGCCACATCCAGTTTGAAGGTTAGTATTCAGAATCTTTTATTCCACCCCAAAAAGGTATGTTTCACATTGCCATGGCACCAAAAATGTACCACCCAAATAAATATTTCAGAACGAGATGTGCCAAAAATGCAAGATATCATTACCAATCACCTTCTGGCTGCATTTCCACTAGGGTGCAATGTCTGTTTCTTAAATGGACGTGGCACCCGTGCTGATGCGAATTAGCATCCAAAGCACTCTAGCCATGAAAGCTATTGGGTTTTGGATGTGTTCTGTGGAACTCTGTAGCATGCATGTTTTTTTTTCCCCGCACGCAATTCAGGTGCAGCCTACTGATTTTAATAGGCTGTGGTTTTGTGTCCGAAATCGCTTGCCAAAAACAGCTGCCATTCTCATCTAGTGGAAACAGGTCCTACAGATCACACTTCTGGCATGCTACTTAGGACAGTAATGTAGCTCTGTATAGGTTCTCTAGATTGATCAGAACTCTATCTTGGTTCCCCAACTTTTTCAAAACATGCCTGGGTGTGCAAAGTAGATGCCAGGTTGCATTTTTGAGTTCAATTACAGAATGAAAAGCTCATCAATGATATGTTTACTTTTATGAATTGGTAGGCAGTGGGTGGTTTTTCCAATAATTTGCTGTCAAGTTGCAAAATAAAGAATTCATAGATCTAATTATCCTTGATGCATGCCCTGCTAAACAGAACAGCAAACCTGTTTAGCGAGTAATATAACTCACTAAGGCTCGGTGCTCACTACTACATATACTACTACAATGGCATTTACACTTTATGTGAAGCTGATGTGTTTCATAAAATATAGTCTTGGAGAACCATCCTCACCTGGAGATTATAGTGCAGATCAGGACTGTGCATTTCAATCACAACCTAAATACCAGAGTGAGTACAGTAGGTTTGGAGTGGCACACCTTGCCGTATAGGTTGGGTGCATGAACCTTGGGTGCAAAGCAACACCCTGTATACAACAAAGAGTCCAAGGATCGGTCAGCACACCAGGCTTCACAAAAGCAAAAAAAAAAAAGTCTGTTTTAAACCATCAAATGCATGTTTCAAATACCAATAATTGACAACTGTTTTGGGGCCACGCAGGGTCCCCTTCCTCAGAACAGTGCAGACATATTGCAGGGGCCACCTGTCTCTTGCCCTCAATTCAGAGTAGGCCGCAGCAGGGGTTACAGACCTATTCTATTGCCGGTTCAGTGTCCTCCCCGGCTCCCAACGTCACGAGACATCAGGAGCCAGAGGTGCACTGATGCACACAGAACAGAAGCTGACACACAGAGCCAGGAAGCTGACATTCTACCATTGCCCATTTCCGGCAACATGAATGCACCAGGGTTCTGGAATGTCACCCTGCCCCCTGGCAGAAAAAAAGCCACTGCCTTTTCTATACCTGATAAAGAAAAGGCCAGGGCCATTTTCTGAAAGGGGTGGAGCTATGCATCAGAACCTAGATAAGAGGGTTCCAGCGAATCTAAATAAACAGACGTGTTGGGGCATTCTATTAAACATTACCTCTGAGCATTATATGCACACCAGAGATGCACTTTATCTTAACTTAGGATATAGCTGTAGAGTCGCTGTTAAATAGAATTGAAAACTAGCCCTGGATAGGAGTATGTGTAGAGGGTGCAGACAGGAGCAAAGAACATCGTTCAAAGCCCTAGGCAATCTAACTGCGGGTACATCTAAGAGTGATGTGCAAGTACACTGCAGGAGAATTCTTCCCCCATTACACATAAGGGCCTGGTTCACATTGGCCTAAAAAACGGTAGGTTTCGTAGACCCTAACTGAACAGATGAGAAGGGATGCAAACAGATCCAATGTTAAACAATGGACAGGCTCACATTGGTCCGTTTGAACAGATTGATTCAGCAAGTTCCGCCGAACAGACCACAAGTTTGGGTCTGTTGTGATTTTTCCAGACCAACAGACGTGTTGCATTGACTGCGCAGAATGGAGGGTCACAGATGGAAAACAGAGCCTTTTAAAAACTGATCCATGCCATGGATCAGTTTTCCATCCATGCCAGTGTGAACCGGGTCTATGATCTGAACCAGGTTTACAGGTGATAGACAACCCTTCTGCGTGTAATGTACACAACTTTCTCAGTGGATTAACAGCTTTAAAGAGAGTGCAAATGGAAAGTATAGTACCACTGTTGTCACCAACCCCAAATTTAACATAGCAAATTAATTGATTTAAAGAGAGTCTGAAAGCAATTTAAAAATGGCTTTTTACCTTCTATATTTTAGACATGTTTGCCCCTGTTAAAAACGCAGCTATTCCGCGGCAGAACGAGGGTTTTTACCCCCCAATCCCCTGGGGCACATTGCGGGGAGCGCTTCCGTGAGTGGCAGAGCTTTTGGCTGCAGCTCTGCCTCTACAGGCGTCTATCAGCGCGGATCGCCGCCTCTCCCTGCCCCTCTCAGTCTTCCTTCACTGAGAGGGGCAGGGGAGAGGCGGAGATACGCGCTGATTGACCCGCATGGAGGAAGAGCTGCACCCGAAAGCTCTGCCTCCCTGGGCAGCAAAATCCACCACCAAGAAAGTCATGGATTTTGCACAGGAGATTTGGGGGTAAAAAATCCTGGTTCTGACGTGGGATAGGGGTGTTTTAACAGGGGCAAACATGTCTAACATACATACAAGGTAAAAAGCCATTTTTGAAGTGGTTTCAGGAGTCTCCTTAATGAGCAAATGGAGTTAAAAGAAGGAAGTAGAATTGGTATGGGAGCTGACAATACTTAAATGTGTTCACCCTCAAATGCACTTTAAAATTACAGCTCATATTATTACATGTATTATTACAATTTTGTAATCTACTAAAATAATCAAATGATATATAAATGGCAGATAGATCTACAGTTGCAAGTATGCACATTTAAAAAAAAAAAAAAAAAAAAGGTTTTAAACATGAAAATGTAGTATAATTTCCATTAAGCAACTAACGGATTCAAAAATTTAACAAATCCAATGTTAGGTTAAGGCTTGGTATCCACTTGAGTACAAAACGCACCAATTTGGTACATTTTCTACACCTCCAATCTATGCAGGAAGCTGATCCCATTATTAAACATAGGACCCAACCTGCAGCATTTTTATGGAATGGACTGCAAACACCGGATGCATGGACACAATGGAAGCTTATGAGAACGGATAGTGTCTGTTTTCACTACGCTGGTCGCCACATGCGAAACTCAAATACTCACCTCTCTGGTGGATTCGACTCCGCCATGGCTGGTACCCGCCACTAGGTCCACTGCAAGGGAGAAGCCGGTATTCAGAGATGGGAGCCTGACAGAAGGATGGGGCTCCCCCATTGGATTGCAAAAGATCAATGGGAATCCTCTTTAGCAACAGGGAGGATTCTCATTGGTTAATGGTGGACCAATGAAAATCCTCTCTGTTGCTAGGGAGAATTGGTCTGTTGTAAACCAAAAAAGGAAGCCCCATTTTTCTGCTGGCCTCCATACTGAGTATACCGGATATTCCCTAGTGGTGGTGTCAGCAGTGGTGGGAAATGGCGGCAGGCAAAGGCGAGGGATCAGACATAGGGGATGCAAAATGGCAGGTAATATGAACAACAGCGCTAGCGCTTAGATCCACTGAAGTGGGAACTGAGTTTTAGGCTAGATATGCATTTTCAATGGTAGTCATCTGAAACAATCATTCCTGATTGTTTCAGGCAGTTTTATCCTGTACAAACTGCTGCTCTGCAGATGGAGAGGGGAGGGGAGAGGACGAATGAGAACAAGATGGCAATGCCTGTGGCAGCAAATTACAATAGTGATCAGACATGGTTTTCTGGCACGTCTGCCAACGTAAATGAATTGCTGTACACACTTTACAAAGTATTGTTTGTGTTTGTTTCAGGCAACCAAAGTTGTAAGTGTGTGCAAACCTTTAAAAGGATTTTAATTAACAGATTATTTGTGAGGATTTTCCTTGATATGAATTATCTCAGATAAGGAGATGTCACATCAAAGCTTTATGCATGAAACCCCACAGGAGTAAACTTAATTAACAAATGGTAAAGAGCTACAGAAAAATAAGCACATTTGAAGAAATAATAAGGTGTGTTACCACCTAGTAGGGTAGAACAAAATTAACCCAGAATTTCCACCAAGATAAAAAGTTTGGTGGAGGACCCCTAGGATTACCAATTTGGGACATTGTATTTCATTTCTCAGCAAGTAAAACACAAACCACAACAGAGACTATATTCAACTGTTCCACTCTTTTTCATCCTTCACTGGACGTCTGTGTGGTCATTTCCTGTCACCAGCTAACAAATGTATCTCTAATAAATCATAAATAGTCTAGAGTCTTGTCTGGCAGTTCAGTAATTGGAGCTTCAGTAAAATTCTAAAGAAGCAATCGCCATACAATTATAAAGCTATCAGCTTTGTAATAACTTCAAATTCTAAATCTATTGCTTCTCCTTCTGATATATAATCATCTCTAGATAACAGTCTTATTCACCTATGAGCAATCAATCAGATGTCCACAAATTTCTCAAAAAAAGAAAAAGAAAATCATTCACTCGGATACAATAGAATACATGTGCTGCAGCTATAATGTCCTTTTGGATTTTTTGCCCTTCAAATATCTTACCCATAAATACTATGCATGACCCTTTCAATGTCCTTGCATATTCAATGCACATAGGCTAACTGCAAATGAATCATGTCATCTTAGGCTGGATAGCATGTTGCCTTAGATAAATATTAATAAAAAAATAAAGTTGCAGGCGTTCCTGGGAAAACACATACATGTTTCTGTCACCAGACAGGGTACATCCAGCCATCTTCTAATCTATCACAAGACATCTAATAAACGGAACATCACTCCCAACAGTAAAGCATCTCTGTAACTAATTAAGAGCTATGCATCCATCAATTACAAGCACAAGCCAAGAGCTCTAAACAGAAGACCAATCACATTCTTTCTTCGCATGGGAATCATAAAAGCTTGACCATCTATATATGATTATGGGACAAATTATGCTTTATTTAAAAGAAAACAGAAATATATAATTTCTGAATTATGAGTTAGTTGAAGCACACGTTAATATTATTCACTTTTGTAACCATTTTTTTTTTTTCAAAAAACACTTGGACCTCCAATTCTCCAGTGCACTGGTTATAATGATATCCCAGCTCTCAAGCAACAATAAACCAATATAAATAGAGCCTGTAAAGAAAGAGTTATAAGTCCTGTCATTGCTGCTTTTTATTTGAAGATACAAGCTCTAGGACAGTTATCCTGATTTCACTATTTCAGGCTTATAAACAGTGTGCGTCATACTGTTACTTTTAATACAATACAAAAGTGCATTAAACTGACAGGCACGGTTATTCAGTAGGGTTTAAAGTATCATGCATGCAACGCAATCATTTTCGTATTGTATGCGGACTCCTGCATTTTGGCGCATACTATACTACAAATCTAAAAATGTGTGCACAAATCCGTAGAATAGTGTGTTTGAGGCCTTAGGACCGATCCTAAACATGCATGTCAGCACAGAATATACGTTTCTTCCGTTTAAAATTACTCGAACTAGCAAAACAAGAATAAAAATAGAAGCCTGAGAGCTTGCAAATTTAAAAGCAAGTCAGCAATTGTAATGCTCATATTTCTACCTTGACAAGTTTCTTCAGAGAACACTAGACAGAGGAAAAGAGGAAATGCTTGCCACAGGACTTTTTCATTAGAGGACAGTAAATTTATCAAGAGGTGAGCAAAAGAAAAAAAAACAGAAGCAAAAGTGGAGCATCTGCCCAAAGCAACCAGTCAAAATGTGTCTATAAAGGAACCCCAAAATGTGAGGCATACTAAAGGATCACATGCTATATCTCTTTGCAAAATACTACTTGTCTGATCCTCTGCTCTTGAAACTTTTTAATTCACTGACTCGCAATGAGTTTTGCAGACAAGATAGCCTGCCTTTTATGGCTGCATGCCTTGTGGTAATCAAAAACTACTGAAGGCTTCAGAGCAGCATAACACATGGGCACATCCTCTTAGAAAGAGATTGAGGTCGCATTTACAGTGCCAGTTGCGGAGCTGCGTTAAAAAGTCTTATAACGCAACTTACCGCACTGCAATGCTAATCCTATGGGTCGTTCACAGTGGGACGTCAAAGTCGCGTTGAAAAATGTTGCGTTGTAGTAACTCACTGCTTGCGGTGCGTTACCTCTCAACGCAAACACGTTGTGACTTAACGTCGCATTAAACCGCAACGTCCCACTGTGAATGCGACCTCAAAGAAAACAAGCTCCATAACCTTAAAAGCTAAAACTGCTCTCTGGGCAAACTGCTCCACTTCCCCTTGCACCCGTTCTGGTAAATCTGATCCTGAAAAAGGGGTGCAAAGATAAGAAAGCTGACAGAATTCTTCTTCATCCTAGCAGCGGAGTTCCCCTTTTAAAATACAAACAAGCTGAACAGTAACCCATGGCAACCAATTTGTTTTACTTTTAGCAGACAGCGAATGAGAGAGGATTTAGGGGTTGGTTGTCATTGGTCATGGGCTGCACAGGATTTCTCTTTGCACCAAACCTTCAGAATGGCATTGCTGCCCTTGATGTTCCTTTCCATGGCAAAACTCCACCACCAGGCCCGCACAGTATGAAGAGCGGACATGAGACAGCAGCCCTCCCCTCTCTCCCAGTCCCTCACCCAGGGTGAAGTAGGGCGGCTCGGTATTGTGCAAGTCGTCCCTCACGGACACGCTCCCCGGCGCCTCGCTGTGGACATGTAGGGGAAGTCGGGAATCCCCGGGTGCAGGATTCACTGAAGACACGGCGCCGGTCCAGCTCAGCTCCCGCTCTCTCAGCGCTGGCAGTGTGGAGACAGTGACGGTCTTCATCAGGCATCCTGCCTGCGAGGAGGAACTGGCCACGGAGGGCAAGACAATCATAAGGCCAGAGCAGAGGGCGCACATGGCAGACGCCAACATTCTTAATGTACACAGTCCGGGATTCAGCCCGCTGGAATTGGAGCAGTCGGTACATGGACAACCGGCACCTGTGCTTCCCGCTCCCCTGCATCCCTTTAGCTATGCAGGATAGTGTTGTCCGGATCATGAACGATTCGGATCTTTGATCCGAATCTATTTTATGAGTCGATCATCCGAATCATCAAAATGAGTGATTCGGATCGCAAAAGGGGCGGGGCCAGGAGCGACACGCCCCCTCTCAGCGGGCAGCGGGGTCTTGGAAGCAGAGCAGAGATGGATCGCTCTGTTGGAAGGGAGGCAGCCTTGCAGGGAGACAGGTAGATAAGAGAGAGGGGACATGGCTGCCACTGCCAGATATGTGTAGAGCACACATACTGGCTGCAATGTGCTGCCCATTACAGGCTGTCTGTTCCGTAGTTGTGCACAGTGATCACAAAAGGGGCGGGGCCAGGAGCGACACGCCCCCCTATCAGCGGGCAGCGGGGTCCTGGAAGCAGGGATCGCTCTGTTGGATGGGAGGCAGCCTTGCAGGGAGACAGGTAGATGAGAGAGAGGGGACATGGGTGCCACTGCCAGATATGTGTAGAGCACACACACTGGCTATAATGTGCTGCTCATTACAGGCTGTCTGTTCCGTAGTGCTGCACAGTGAACACATTGGAAACTTTTGGCTCAGCACAGCTCAGTAACTTTGCAGACAGTGTGATTGAAAGGCAATATAATCCTCCTGCACTCGGCACTAAACAGCTGCACTTATCTTCTGGGAATGCTTTCTTTCACTGTGCGACCTTTTCTTTCAAAGTGTACAGATGAGCATATAGGTGAAATATATGTAAAGCATATGATTGCAGCATGTGGGTATTACGTGCAAACATTTCTGCTCTCTGCTCGTCCCTCCTCCCTTCTCTGTCCACTCCCTGCCCTCTGTCCATCTTCTCCCCTTCTCTGTGTGTCCACTCCCTCCCCTTCTCCTGTCCACAGACCTGTCCTGCTGTTCATTTCACCCCCAATGCTTCCGGTAGTAAAATGATCCGAGATTCGGATCAAAGATCCGGATCTCTTCAATGATCCGATTCGAATCATCCGGATCATTGAAAAGATCCGAACTTCCCATCTCTAATGCAGGATGATCGCTCCTCCCTGCGAGCACGGGGTGGTGCAGATGTCTGCTATACATGCTGCCCATCATTTGCTCAAGCAGAGCTCCCAGCGTTATTCGGTAAATCTTCACATTGTCCCCGCGTCACGTATTGTTAACCCCATCATGTCTGCCTTTATGAGTTAATGTACTTTGTGAGCCAAGATGGTACTAATGTCATTCTATCAATGCATCTAATTTTACTGTCTCATATTACATGAGAATTATCCCGACACTGACTATCCTCAGCTCACATCCATGTAAGCCAGAGCATTGCTTTCTCAGATATGACTGCCCTTGCTGGATTTTGGATTTTTTTATTGAAGAAAAGCTGCTTATGTGATGCACAAGCTATTAGCATCAGCACGTTGAGCCACACGCTAGGGAAATCATGCAGACAAGGGAGTCAAAAAAACTGGAAATGTCAACTAATGGGACTTTTGTTTTTTTTTTTCCTCCAGGTTTGCTGACATGAAACAGGATTACCAGGGACCACAATGGAACCTTGCTTGGGGCTAATAAGATTTGGAAAGCTAATTATTAGTTATCTGATAGCTGTGTTAGCAGCAGAACTAGAACTTATTATCATGAGACATTAAAGGGTACCTTAAAGAGAAACTCCGACCAAAAATTGAACTTTATCCCAATCAGTAGCTGATACCCCCATTTACATGAGAAATCTATTCCTTTTCACAAACAGACCATCAGGGGGTGCTGTATGACTGATATTGTGGTGAAACCCCTCCCACAAGAAAAGTTTGAACTTTTGTGGGAAATAGCTGTTTACAGCTGTTTCCAACTGCCAAAAACCATGCAGCAGCTACATCACCTGCCAACAGTAAAATGTTCACTGGAGTTCCTCTTTAAGTGGAATAAAAGTGGACAGTCTAACTTACTTTGGGCTTCTTCCAGTCCCCTGTAGACCTTCTGTGCCCTCGCAGTCATTCTAAACTCCTCCATTCAGCTGCAGAGCTCCTCGGAAATCTGGCCACAGGCTAATGCATATGCGCAGCAGGAGCCGTGCACCTCCTCAACCACACTCCAGAGATCGTTCTGTACATGTGCAGTAGCAATTTTTATGTACTGTGCAAGTGCTTAATGTTCCCATCCACAGAAGCACGATCAGGAGCTGTCAGAAGGGCTCTGCAGCTGAACAGAGGAGCGCAGAATGACTTTGAGGTCACAGAAGGTCTGCAAAGGGCTAGAAGAAGCCCCACGTACGTTAGACTGCTCACTTTCATTCCACTTTATGTTCCCATTAAAGTGTACCTAAGAGGAGCTAATGAGCAGTATTTATACTTAACTGGGGCTTCCTACAGCTCCATATGCTCCGTGGGTTCTCTCGCCATCCTCCTGGGTGGCTCGATACTTCAATTGTCTCCGATAATTGGGTGCCAGTCAGGCTGCACTATGTGGACCCACAGTATGCTTCTGTAGCTGGGAGCGTTCTGCGCAAGTGCAGAATGCTCTCAGTAACAGGGGCACCACGCGGGCACATGCGCAGTGCAGCACAATTGGAACACAATTACTGATGAGGATTGAAGAAGGAATGAGTCACCCTGGAGAAGGGAGACAGCCCATGGGGCTGGAGGAAGCCCCAGGTGAAGTATAAATACTGATTTAAGATGCAGGCTTGTCATTCCCATTATGTATAGTACATGTGTCAGCTCTTAAGGCTAGTACACACTAGCAATTTTGATTGACCAATGATTGCTCAATTTTACCACCTCCATGTAGTATGACCATTTACCTATATAATCTGCAATAGAATTGAAAATCTGTTTGGCCCTCATACTACATGGAGGTGGTAAAATTGAGCAATCATTGGTCAATCAAAATTGCTAGTGTGTACTAGCCTTTACTTTGTGCTTATACTAATAGTTGGTACTACTTCTCAATCTTTGCAGTTGTTATCGGCAACGTACAAACAATGGGGTCAATAGCAAATACACAACACAAATAGATGTCAGCTCATATTGTTTACAAACAGTATATACACGAACTTTCCACAAGGTCAGACATAGGATTGGAAAGTGGTTTTGGTCATGCCCCATTACATGCCATCATGATAGAGATCTCTTAGGGCTCTTTCACACTACAGGCAGCGGTAATAGGCTAAAACGATGCATTTTGGCTGCTGGCGCTTTTAAGGTGTTTTCAGGGTGTTTTTAAGGCGTTTTAACGCCAATACATTAGTATCAATTGTAATGAGAAACGCCGCGGTCAGCCCTAAAAAGCACCTGGGAGCTTCAAAACGCAACGCTCCAAAACGCAGCGTTAAGTGTGAAAGGTAAAATTAAAGTCTATGGACTTTCATTTTACCTAGGAAAACGCCAACTTCAGGTGTGGCGTTAAAACGCCGAAAAAGCCCTCTGGTGTGAAAGGGTCCTTATAAAACTTGCCATTATAGAGTCTCCCATTATAGTGCACCATTGTATTCTCTCAGAGTGATTCTTGTGATAGTGCCCTCTATTAAAATGCCTCCTATTATAATGCCCACAGCTCAGGGCCGGTTTTACCATAAGGCACTGTAGGCGCATGCCTACAGGTGCTTGATGACGGAAAGGCAGGTCACTCACCTTCCCAAGCACCTCCCTTCCTCCCTCCTTCCCTATGCAGAGTCCTGATGAGAGGTTACTCATACTGCTCTCGGTATTCCACTGATGAGATCTCCTTCAGACAGGGGCTCCCCTAGCTACTTTATACTGAGGTTTCTCTAGCTACCTAATATTTGGGGGTACCTCTAAATACTTAATATTGAGGGTACCTCTGGCTACCTAATACTAAGGGGCCCCTGTAGTTACCTATGACGGGCAAGGGAAGTAAAGGAGAAGTGACAGCTGGGCCAGCCAGTACACTTGTGGTGCCGTTCAGTAGAGGTTTGTAGGCTGATGGAGGGTGAAGTCTGGGGTGTCAGGACATCCGTGCCTATAGGCTCCTGTGAGGTAAATCTGGGCCTGTCTCAGCTATAGTGCCCTCTGTTATACAGTAGTATAGCAACATGCAGTACATTGCACACAGGTGTAGATTAGTATCTGCAAATTGGTTTAGCAGATACTTTGGATTTTTAGATTGCAATAACTAAAATGTATCAACTAAAGGAGAATCAACATCCCTTTCTTTACATAATGACAGAATATTTGCATTGGAAAATGTGTCTGAACTAGGGCTTTCAAAAATGATGGAGATTGAAATCTGCTTGCATTCTGGGGCTGCCAGGGTATTTGAGTAGTAATTTATATCTCCATGTTTTGCATACGAGTGTACATTGCTATGTCTACTCATCCATGAAGAAGTAAGAGCGAGTACGTGTGCATGGAGCCAAAGACCCTTTGAAAGGAGTACTTCAGAGGGGTAGGGGTAAAAAAAAAAGAGTTGGACTTACCTAGGGCTTCTAATGGTTCCCCGCAGACGTCCTGTGCCCATGCAGCCACTCAACGATGCTCCGTTCCCTGCCTCTGGTTCACTTTCGAAATTTCCCACTTTAAAGTAGGAAAACTACTGCGCCTGCACGACTGTGTCCTCGCTCCTGCTGACGTCACTAGGACTGTACGGCGCAAGACCCAGTACGGTCTGCAGTGGTTTTCCGAGTTTGAAGTCGGAAATTCCAGAAGTGAACAGGAGGCAGGGAACGGAGCATCGGCGAGTGGCTGTGCAGTCACAGGACGTCTGCCTGGGGACCATTAGAAGCCCTGGGTAAGTTCAACTCTTTTTCCCCCTACCCCCTACAGTACTCCTTTAAAATATTAGAATGTTTACTGCACAGTAAAGGTGCCCATACACTCGTCAGATTGGCAGCAGATAGATAAGTAATGCATCTGATGATCTATCTGATGCGTTTTTAGAACATTTTTTACCAGGATAGAATTCCAATAGATTTCAGTTTGAAATCTATTGAAATTCGATCTGATGGCATTTTTTTGCCATCAGATTTCCATTAAGGCCAATGCAAACTGATAAGCAATCTCATCAGATCGACCTAAATTTTCCACCCTGCCAGTTCGTAGGAAATCCATTGAAATCAGCCATCGATCGGTCGATTGGCCAACCGATTTGCAAACGATCGATCGATCGGGATTGATCGGTCGGCCAGAAAATCGGCCGAGTGTATGGGCCCCTTAATTCCCATATACTTCCTCTGCCTCTTTGCAATTATTTGTACAGGGCAGTAAGTACATTTTTAACATTCATGTGCCATCTTTGAGCTTACCATGATGACTTACCTTTATACACAGCATAAAGGGATTTCCAGATGCTTTGTTTCTTTAAAGAGGAACTTTATTTACTCAGTATTGAACTTCATCCCAATCAGTAGCTGATATCCCCTTTCCCATGAGAAGTGTTTACCTTTTCTATTATAGATCATTAGGGAGATCTGTGTGGTTACTCAGTATTGAACTTCATCCCAATCAGTAGCTGATATCTCCTTTCCCATGAGAAGTGTTTACCTTTTCTATTATAGATCATTAGGGACATCTGTGTGGTTGATATTGAGGTGAAACCCTTCCCACAGTGTGATTTCATGACCATGGTCCTGACAGTTTTTCTGTCTGTGATCCTCGTTGCATTGTGGGAAATAACAGCTTTTTCCAACTGCCAAGCAAGCAGTATCTCCCTTGTGAATCAAACTCTCCATAAACGAAACATTCTGTACAGATCACCTGGCAAAACTAAAGATGTTACCACCAGTCATACATTTCAAAATGTAGATCAGGGAGAGGAGAGATTTTGCAATGGACAAGCACTCGAAGCAGGTGGTTATGGCGTTCAGCGCCGCAACTAGGCGCCGCCATAGCAGTAATGTTATACTGCGTGGTAGGTGTAAGGGTAATTCAGGGTTCGGCGATTGCTGGACCCCAAAATTACATCTCCCTCTATGTTGCAATGACTCGGAGGGAAATAGAATTTTTACACCCAGCTCACCGGCGGTCTACATTTACGTCTGCCAAACACTGACTAAATAATCTATAAATACATATTGTAAAAAATTGGCATTTTTATTAATTATGTTATTTTCACTTCAGTTCCTCTTTAACAATAATAACAATAACATTTCTATAGTGCTTTTCTCCCATAGGACTCAAAGCGCTTAGGCTCTCTCAGATTCAGTAGTTGGTAGTAGGATGAAGTATTCACACAACAAAAATTATATTTCTGCAAGTGCCAAACACCTTTTTAGTAGGCATGTGATTACAGAAGATTGACACTAAGTTAGCACTACTGTCAGGCATTATGTGCATCTAAAAGAGTCTAAAATAAAGTTTGCTAAAATCCTTGCAAAATTTAAAGCTGAGCAGAATAAAGTTGGTGTTTTTGTTTTGTGCTGAGTCAGTAATGTGGAACCCTTTGCTCCATGTCCTATAGTCACATAATGTAAGCACTCTAAGGCCTGGTGCACACCAAAAACAGCTAGCAGATCCGCAAAATGCTAGCAGATTTTGAAACGCTTTTTCTTATTTTTCTGCAGCGTTTCAGCTAGCGTTTTGCGGTTTTGTGTAGCGTTTTTGGTGTAGTAGATTTCATGTATTGTTACAGTAAAGCTGTTACTGAACAGCTACTGTAACAAAAAACGCCTGGCAAACCGCTCTGAAGTGCCGTTTTTCAGAGCGGTTTGCGTTTTTCCTATACTTAACATTGAGGCAGAAACGCATCCGCAATCCAAAATCTGCTGCAGCCCGGGAGTATGCGTTTCTGCAAAACGCCACCCGCTCTGGTGTGCACCACCCCATTGAAATGCATTACCCTAGCAGATCCGCACCCGCAAGCAGATCGCAAACCGCAGCGGAAACGCTCCGGTGTGCACTAGGCCTTAGCACATATACACTTAATCAGTTGGTAAGCGTTAGTGTGCGTTAGCACGTGTTGGTACGCATTTTTTCCATAGCAGTGCATTGTGAAAACAATTTCAGTTAAAATGCGTTAAAGGGGCACTATGGTGAAAAATTGTAAAATTTAAAATATGTGCAAACATAGACAAATAAGAAGTATGTTTTTTCCAGAGGAAAATTAGTCATAAATTACTTTTCTCCTATGTTGCTGTCACTTACAGTAGGTAGTAGAAATCTGACAGAAGTGACAGGTTTTGGAGTAGTCCATCTCTTCATAGGGGATTCTCAGCAAGGCTTTTATTCTTTATAAAGATATTCCCTAAAAAGGATTTAAACAATGATGGTGGCCAGCTTCCCTGCTAACTACACAGTTTTTTGGCAGTTGGACAGAGCAACTGCCATTTACTAAGTGCTTTTGAAATTAAATAAATGCCTGAGAATCCCCTATGAAGAGATGGACTAGTCCAAAACCTGTCGCTTCTGTCAGATTTCTACTACCTACTGTAAGTGACCGCAACATGGGAGAAAAGTAATTTATGGCTCATTTTACTCTGGAAAAAAACTTACTTCTTATTGGTTTATGTTTGCACATATTTTAAATTTTACAATTTTTTTTTGCCATACTGCCCCTTTAAGTGGGAACTGTGCCATAGGAAAACATAGGCATTACTTTGAAAATACACATGAACCCTTAAAGGTGAGCCCTCAGGCCATGAGGAACAACATTAGCCAAATCTTCTTGTGATTAGAGGTCATCAAGATGGGGGTCACATAGTTTGAAAGTATGGGCTGATCATACTGAGGACTTTGAAGTACCCCTTTATCAAACAGCATGAGCATGATTTTAAACTTTTCAAAATAAAAATATTAAATGTTTTTATGACAGGCTTTATGATATCTACTACTTTGAGCGAACAGTCAATGGAGCGACTTTTAATTTTTTTTATGACTATGCTAGCAATT
Source organism: Hyperolius riggenbachi (assembly GCF_040937935.1). Lineage (NCBI taxonomy): Eukaryota > Metazoa > Chordata > Amphibia > Anura > Hyperoliidae > Hyperolius > Hyperolius riggenbachi. The sequence continues at coordinate 200,214,410 of NC_090653.1, read as the reverse complement.
ATGTTATAAATTGCATTCAATTGTCTTTTTTTTTTTCTAATGCTCATGTTAGAGGTGTTGCTTGCTCTTTTCAGGTTCTGTACAGCCAAACTCACTGAGTAATTGATTGTCCGATGTTTAAAGTAGCGTAGAGAATCATGAGCATGCACATCTAAAGGTGTTCTGAGGATGCCTTCTTTATTTTTTATGTTGGAAGCATCTCTCTGCAGAAACCATTCTCGATCTCTCATTTCCCTTAGTGGTCGCCCCTTTAATTCTTTCAGGCACCTCTCAGCATTGCTTTTTTCTACCTATTTCATGCCCTTTTAACAATATGTTTCTCAGCGACAACCAATCATTTTACTGTGTCTCTATCCAACCTATGGATGTTGGTCTCATCCTCACTCACATTACAGCTGTGTTTCCTAGCAACCCCCAATCAGCAGTGCTGGTATCTTTTGAGATGCACTGGAAGTATTGCCATGATCATATTGTGTCTCCAAAACTGCACAAATCGGCACTACAGCACAAGATACTACCCAGGTCAATACTTCTCATTTCCACTAGGCTCATTCTTATGCTGAATGAAATGCATGATGCAGACACACATAGTGCAATGTGCTTTTTGTATCTCATTTGCATTTACATGCTAACTGAACCTTTCCTAATGAAAAAAGGAGCTAACATGAAGTTACTAAAATATGTGTGTGTATATACATACATATATATATATATATATATATATATATATATATATATATATATATATATAAATATATATATATATATATTTTTCCTCGGTGCCAGTTGATAAGGGTGGGCAAACAACACACCAGGGCTGATCAACTACTTTCAGATTTGATCATTTTGTTTGAATATTAACTGAAAGCTGTTAACCTCCTTGGCGGTTCAGTTTTTCCATCAAGGAGGCTGTATTGCACTTTTTTTGAATTTTTTTTTCTTTGTTTCATGTAGCTACCTAAAACACCACTAGAGGGCGCATGTGTCCCTCCAGTCCGATCGCCGCCGGCAACAAAAGTAAACAGGAGATTGCGTATAGAACGCGATCTCCTGTTTGGCTTCTCCTGTCGCATGGCTGCGATCGGAACGTCAGACTCATCCGATCCCGGACGGAACGTCCTGACGTCAGACCCATCCGATCCAGCCCTTTGCGCTGCCCGGGACTGATTGGTCCGGGCTGCGCTGGGCTCTGGCGGGGAGGGGCCTCTTCCGCCGCTGCGTGCGGACGATCGCCGCAGAGCGGCGGCGATCGAGCTGGACGCGCAGCTAGCAAAGTGCTGGCTGCGCGTACAGCAATTTACAGAAAGGAAATCGCCCCACCAGGGGCTGAGATATCCTCCGCGGCAGCTTACCCTGCCCCGAGCTCAGCTCGGGGTTACCGCTAAGGAGGTTAAATCCATAACAATTGTTCAACTACTGTATGTTTCTTTGATTTTGCAGGCAGAAATGTCTGAAAGTATAGCCAGGACCTGTGGTAGTTGTAGTCATGATGCTTAATGGAGCAGCAGGGTTATTTGCGCTGTACAATAATAAAAAAAAAATGCCTGTCAACAATTTAATCAAAAATCCAACCGGAAATGATGTTTCAATACGGTGGAGCAGTTTATATTTTCCAGTACTGTAGGTATTTTGATCATAGCATTACAATACAATACAATAACATTTGTAAAGCGCTTTTCTCCCATAGGACTCAAAGTGCATAGTTGTGCAGGCTGGGTTGTGTTACAGAGGAGATAGTCAGATGTTCATGAATCAAGGGAAGCACTGGTAGAGGGAAGGGGAAGAAAGGCAGGTAGGTCGGCACTACAGCGGGATCCACATCAATGCGGAGGATCAGCGGAGTTGCAGCAACTTCTTGTGGGGCACTTGCAGCGTGCTCTGGCTTGAATATAACAGAGGTCAATAGGTAGAAAAGGAGTGCGGAGTCGGCACTGCTGCAACACGTGTTTAATTCCACAAGCGGTGATACAATATGTAGCATATAACAGAACAAATTATGGACATACCATGGTGGAGGCTGTCATAGGTGGGCTGGTGGTGGGTGCTGGGTGCGGATGAAGCCTGACGGCCGTTTCGCGCTATCTGGGCGCTTCTACGGAGGCTGGATGCTGGGGGCTGGCTGGCCGAGTAGAAATACTTTCTACTACGGCGTTCAGCGGGTTTCCGCTTCCTGGGGCCGCCCCTAATCCTCCCAGCAGGCCAACGATGCGGTGGAGCGCATGTGCGCTTCATTCTCGGCCTGGAAAGGGGAGGAAGGAAAAAACTACTGGTGCCTAAACGGACCATACTGTATTAGATGGTCATTGAAACCATTGTTCAAAGAGGCACTTATTTAGGATTTGGCGCCATCTAGTGGCTACAGGCTATATTGCTGCTAAACGAAGTGTAAATACGCGGTGCTAGTGTTACTCTAGGTGTAGTTATTAAATTTATATATATATATAAAAAGAGGGTGGAACTGGCACATTGCCTGTTAATTATAATATATTAGTGCGGGCATATCATTTATTGATTAAGTGCCACTAGAAGTGACATCAGTTTAACAGCGTGACTAAAAGTGCTATTACCATGTAGTTTTATTTAAAAAACTCATTTCATGAGTTACTGGATGGAGAGGGAGAGATGACAAGGGAAAGTGGAATTAAACACGTGTTGCAGCAGTGCCGACTCCGCACTCCTTTTCTACCTAGATGTTCATGAATGCCAGACTGAAGAGGTAGGTTTTCAGTTTAGACTTAAATGCTTCCAGGGATGGAGCTGTCCTGATTGGGTGTGGCAGGGAGTTCCAAAGTGTAGGGGCAGCATGACAAAAGGCTCTGTCTCCAAAGGTTTTGAGGTGGACTCTGGGGGTGACCAAGGTGTTACGTCCTTTTAATCTAAGATAGTGGGGGGTGTGATGCAGTTGCAACAAGTCCTTCAGGTATCCAGGGCCCAGATTGTGCAAGGATTTGAATGTCAGTAAGCCAATCTTCCAATTATCTTCCAGATCACTCCTGGATCTGTGACTATATAGCTGTCTTAGCACATACATTTCTTTCCAGTACTTAAAAAAAATATTTACTACTGTGTAAATTCACAATTGGCTTTGTTCCTATTTTGTGACTCCTTGTAATGGAATTTATCAGTTCATGAATATTTAACCATCACAGATCACAAAGACCTTGTATTATCAGACTGCTACCAATGCTACACTTAACAGAAGCAGTTGATGTATTCAGGCATAGAAAGCACAGTCATTTTTTCCTGTCATACTCAAGGATCATTACTACTGAAAGGCATATCTATCCTTCAGTCGTCTTACAAGGGAACTCACCAGAATGATAGGAGATAATAGTAATGCTGCTGCATTAACAGACAATGCATGGTTGCTTCTGGCTTCCCAAATTTGTATCATACTTTTTTTATTTATCAGATTAGTGAATGCACTTATTCCCTTCAGGCTTATCAAATTGATGAATTTCTAAAAAGGCATTACATTTAACGTGCAAATAGCATTATATCACTGTTTATACAATACAGAGAGCTTTATGATTTAATCATATGACTGGTTTGGTACAGAATGAACATCTAAGTTGTGAGTATATTTTGCTATTATATATACTACAGTACCAGATTCACTCTTTTAAGTAATTTACCTCCCCAGGGAAAGGGCATATGAATCATGTCTGAACTGTAAATATACAAGAATTTAAAAATATGTTGCACCTCAGCCTACTTTTAATATGACCATTATACTAACAAAATAATATAAATATGCGTGTGAAAGTTCTCATTATTGTCAGTTATAAACTAATAACATAAACAAATATATATATAGTCCCATGTTCTTGTTTTGTTTTGAAAGTTAAAATCTATAGGAATCTTAGGATAGTCGTTTAATGTTAAAGAGAACACAGGGTGGGTTTGAAGAATGCTATTAGGACACAGGGGCTGGTCCTGCATATTATCACCAGCCTCTGTGTCTGTACTGTGTACCCCAGCCCCTCCCCCCATTCCCTGCACTCTGCTGTCTCCCATAAAAAAAAACGCCATACTAGCAACATGCACCTTGCCTTGTCGCTAGCTGCCTGTTTAACTTAATGCTGCCTGTCACCGCCACTCCCCTGTCTCCTCTATAGCACCGCTCCCCGCCTGCATCCCTTCCCTCCAATCAGCTTACAGAGGCAGGGAGGGAAGGGATGCAGACGGGGAGCCGGGATATAGAGGAGGCGGGAGAGCAGCGGTGACAGGCAGCATTAATGGTAAACAATATACACATTAAATGCATACCCTCAAACATACCACTGGCCAGAATAGTGATGGAAAAAACGAGGTGGTGAGCTTACAAAACGAATAATAATGTGGTAGTCAAAAGCAGTCCACACTGAGACCAACTACAAAACCCTGCGTTATTGGCAGAAGCATGAAAGTCCAGCAGCAGCAGAATAGGAACAGTACAAGAAGCAAAGCAGCACATGCAAAGCTCAATTTAGGTGCATCAGCTAAGCTGGCCACGTCTCACGGTTGCATAAGCAGTAGTATCTCACCACCCCACCGGCATCAGGATAGGAGCTTGAGTCGTCCACTAATGATGATAGTGGCCAGTAGGTCAGCTGTGATGCAGTCCAAAACTTGGGAAGCCATTCAGGGCTAGAGTGAAATATCCGAGTAATCCATATAGTTCCTATGCAGGAGATAGTAAGCTGCACGGAGTAGTAACCAGGCTGTTGGAGACGGCGTGGAAATGCTGTGCGGGAGGGCAGCGGGTGAGTGCTGCGGGATGGGACAGCGTCTCAGGCAAGCACGTCCTTTACATGTTTCGCCGTGTCGCTAGCATGGCGTTTTTTTATGGGGGACAACAGAGCGCAGGAGGGGCCTGGGGGGACACAGTACAGACAGAGAGGCTGGTGATGGTATGCAGAATCAGCCTCTGTGTCCTAATAGCATTCTTCAAACCCACCTCGGGTTCTCTTTAAATAGCTCAGATACTGAGAAATTGTCATTTACAGCGTTGGTTTCTTGACCCTTACAGTGAGAAAAAAATAAAAAGGAACACAACCTAGTTATAAGAAGGATTTGGATTGTACACATAGAGTACATGTTTATTCCATCATATCACATGTCACTCCAGGTAAACTTTCAGTTATTATTATTATTTAAGAAACAGAATCTCACTAAACAGAATTACATAGCAATAAGACCCTTGGCTTTCTGAGGTTGCTTTAGATTGATCCCCCATGTTATGAAATGCATCTGTAATTTCTCTGTGTGTCCTTACAACATATGTTGTGACTACAGGCACACAAAGATGTATTCAAATGAGGAGATTTGTTTTTTTATCTGTGGGTGTTGAATAGCGCTCGTGTTATAACGAGTGTGAACTGCAATGGAGACTTGACTTTAATTCAAAGCTTACAGTGAGTTGGAACAACGAGATCCATTACAGTACAGAAGCGTGAACAGCCCCATAGCAGTGGGTAACTGTAGCCTCCACCATTGAGGTGGGGTCTCATGGGGGCCCATCCATCCTGGCTGCCTGCATTATAAAGGTGATCCTGGGAAGATGCGAGTGGGCAGCTAGCGAACGGCCGCATAAAAAAAAAACAACACATGGACCGTGCTGGACAGAAGTAACAGAACAGAGCTACCCCAGCAGGCACACGGCCAGGACCAGAGAGCCACTCTTGTGTTCACTCACAGGAAGTCTCTTCCCATGTGATGGATTGCTTCTGCTCCGCCTGCTGGAATAGCTCTGTCCTGTTTGGGGCAGCGTTCAGTGAAGGATGTAGAAGGGAGGCAACTGGCAGGAGCTTCTTATCTCCTGCACTCTGGTGTCGGGTGGCACAGGGAACTGGCTAGCTCAGTCCAGTCTCTGCAAGTTCAGCAGCGGGATTTTATAAGGTGTAAAGGTATGCTCCATCCCTGCTTTGTCCTGCATACCACTGACACCAATAAATATACTGTATAAATAAGTATCCTATACAATAAACCCCCTGTGTCCCTGCGTCCTCTCCTGTCCCTGTGTCCGTGCCTTTGCACTACTGCGCATGTGTGGCACACGGACGGCCTTGAAACAGGAGGAGGACGGGGTCAAGGGGGTGGGCGTGTGCACGGGTGCAGCTGGCAGTGCATGCGCGGGCACGTGCATCCGTGCTAACATGCAGTGACGGGGCAGGAGGGGGGTTGTGAGGGAGGTCTGGAGCCTGTTATTTTAACGGGCCTAGGCCTACTAGTGTATTGATATTAAAGCTGTGATAGCAGTAAATCTTGATGTGTAACCTCACCCCCTTCCACCGAAACATTAATTACTTCCTCACACCTATCCCAGACCTCTATGCCCCAATGTTAATCCCTTCATAATACCTGACCATAGCTACCCCTCTCCAGCATTACTCCACCCCCCACAAAAGCACTGGCAGTCTGTGGACACTGCTCCTCCCCTCCACCCCTACTTAATATAGCAGAGCAGCAACATACAATACTTTACCTGCTTCCAGCGGCGGGATAGGATCTTCTCTCTTAAGTGTGCACTCCATACAGCCTATTACAGTGCGGCTACCATCCTTTATGTTGCACTTCACTGCACCCCGCAATTGCAGTCATGGAGGCTATTACAAACCTGTCTAAGCCCCACTCCAACATTGCTCCCTTCCTGAAGCCTGATCTCTGTGCCTCAATGTTAAGCCCTTCCGAATACCTAACCATAATTCCCCCTTCACAGCATTACCTTAAATCTAATGTCTATTTGTAAACCCCACTCTAACATTATCCCCTTCCTGGGGCCTTTCCTGAACAGCTAAGTCTGCCCTTCACCTCTACCCTAACCAATACTCCTCTTCTGTTCTATACAGTGACAACCATTTTGGCAGAAATGCTGGGGTCAAAATTAGGGCTGGTTTGGAGATTTAGTGCTACTATATGGCAAACGGATGCACAAGGTTACTGGGATAGGGTGCCTAAGGCTAGGTTTACTCTGAATGACAGCTACTTTGCCATCCAAATGTACTATTAACTGTTTTGTCAGGACATCCGTAGAGAGACACATGTATTTTATTCAAATATGCCCCTGGCCTGAGACACCCATAATATATAATTGATTTAAATATGCCACCCTACTGCATTATCTTTGCACTCAATGTTCATATAATGCGGTGAACTATATCATATCTATTTGATTGAAGTATGCCCCCTGCATTTGCACTCTATGTTCAATGATCAATAATGCAGAGACCTATATGATATTGGTCACTACGTTATTGATTAAGCATTGAGTGCAAGTGATAGACCTGGTGAGATATTTGTGAATATATCTGGCATACTTATGTATGTATTTTATCTTTATAAGTCCAGTGCTAGTGTAGGCGGTATATTTGCATCAAATATATATCCTACATAATAAAACCCTAATGTCCCTGCGTCCGTCCCTGTGTCAGTGTTTTTTTGTGCAGGGACAGACGCAGAGACACTGCGGAGAGGCGGACAGGGCCAGAAAGGGCAAGCGTGCGTGTGCGCTGGGCGCGTGCTTTATTAATTGGGATGTTGTATATACTGTACATAATAATCATGTACACATAACTGTGAACTGTTGTCTCATGCACCCTCAAAGTGACCTCCTCTTCAAGTCTTATTTGAGTAGCTGAAATTATGAAATGCATCAAAGATACGTTTTGTCATTTTTTTTTAAAGAAATCCTTGGATGCCTCTTAAAGGGGAACTTCAGCCTAAACAAACATACTGTCATTAAGTTACATTAGTTATGTTAATTAGAATAGATAGGTAATATAATTTTTCACCCACCCTGTTTTAAAATAACAGGCAAATGTTTGTGATTCATGGGGGCTGCCATCTTTGTTATGGGGGCAGCCATCTTTTTGGTTGAAAGGAGGTGACAGGGAGCATGAGACACAGTTCCAACTGTCCTGTGTCCTGATAACCCCTCCCAGCTGCACGCGCTAGGCTTCAAATGTCAAATTCAAAATGTAAAAAAAAAAAAATTGCACCAAAACATCAGAATGAGAACAACATCAGAAATCCCATCATGCTTTGCACAGCATCAGGGGAAAAATGCCCGGGCAGTTTTCTTCTGTGCAGCTAAAAATAAGGCTTGTATAAGAGAAACAAAGTTCTGATGCTGTGAAACTGTTAAAGAAACACCAGGCCTTTTCAGTGCTGCTGAGTCGATTTTTAGTCTGGAGGTTCACTTTAAGGGTCGATTCAGACATTCACAACAAATCATAGTTACATAGTTTGGTCGAATAAAGACAGTTGTCCATCAAGTCCAACCAGAATCAGTTGCTGCCAGTTATAAATGAATGGGCAACTGACATGGAGTTCACTGTTCATGTTTCCCTAGGGGTCAGTTCACATTATATATATTTTTAGCTGAAACTTTTCATAATGCACTGCTATGAAACAACTGATCAGTTAAAATGCTTCCATGTTTCAGCATTCAGTGTAAAAGATGCCAAATACGTTCCATTGCATGCAGGCTGTATTTAAATACAGATTCAGCACCACGGACAGCGTACAAAGGAAGACAGGGAATCAGACTTTCATAATGTGGAGGATGAGTTCTGGTTCGAGCATAAGTAAGGGATTATTCTATGTTGTATGGGAAAAGTAATGTTTACTAAGTTTGTAACTGACCTACAGTAGCTATACATATACATTTCTGTAGTCATTATTAAAGGGAACCAAACTGAGGGGGATATGGATGTTTCCTTTTAAACAATACCAGTTACCTGGCTGTCCTGCTGATCTATTTGGCTGCAGTAGTGGCTGAATCACACACCTGAAACAAGCATGCAGCTAATCCAGTCTGGCTTCAGTCAGAGCACCTTATCTGCATGCTTGTTCAGAGGCTGTGGCTAAAATTATTAGAGACACAGGATCAGCAGGAGAGTCAGGCAACTGGTATTATTTTAAAAGGAAAAATCCATATCCTTCTCAGTTAAGGTTCCCTTTAAGCTTTTCGAAACTGAAGGCAAACATAGCTCAATTCTGTTTGCAGGGGGCAAATGATGAATTACATAAAATAATACAAAACAATAGCACTCAGACTACAAGTCATAGATATAGGTATAAATAATAAGGAATAGGTATAAATAATGTCAACAACACCTATATGTATGTACATTTATGAATCCAAATATCAAAATATATTTTACAGTAGAATAAAATGCTGGAAATCAGAATTGCAGATGAATAATATTCATAGCTGCAATATTTTGATTCTGAAATTGTGATACAATGATGTCTTTTGGAGCGAAGAAATAAAAAAAGTCCTTTGAAAGATTTTGATCCAGTGCAAGAATTTCCATCTGGATAGATGTAATAATGAATTTAAGGTGGCTTTTCCCCAATCTGTCATAGACATTATTTCCCCGATCTGTCATTAGTCTAACTAATTATTCTCAGATGTATATGTTATCCTCTTCAAATCATCTCGTGTGTCACCACTCCTCTAGTCAAAGTATAGCCCCCATTTTAATGTACACCATTCTTTATATTAAGTTCCCTGTATGCACAGTAGCAGCAGCCCCACTACATGTGCAATCTCCACCATTCCAAGGATAGACTAATATATCAACCTTATACCTTGCAGAGTTGCAACGCCACTATGCTATGGGTTGCAGACCTCTTTTATATCTTCAGCACCATCATACCGGGACGTTTGAATGTATATTACCCTGTCAATGCTATAGTATAACATGGATGTTATGCTTCAAAGTTAATTCATATAGTGCATGTGCTGTCATCTCCATATACTGTTTGTTTCAAACCATGGACATTTTGTAATACAGTATATTATAGTTAGAACTTCTGTTTGTGGGTAATTTTGCCAGATTTCAAAACATTTTCTGCAAGAAATTTTGTATTAAGACGATGCCATTCATTGACTAACTTAAAAGCTGTCAGCTAAAAAAAAGCCTTCTTCAGACTCTGTTCCGGTACGAAATTATAGAATTCCCTTATTAACTCATAAAGGAAAAATTTTGACGCTGAAGACCTGAACTACACTTACAGTAGGAGGTAAAGTTTATACAAAATGCTCCATTCAGCCTCCCTGCTGACAGAAGCTGACTTTCAGCACTATGGATCACATGCAGGCAGAAAAAGTAGTGCAGGCAGTATGTTTTTCTTCCTGCATGCTGGAAGCACACTTAAAGAGAGTCTGAAGCGAGAATAGATCTCGCTTCAGACCTCATATATAGCAGGGGCACGTGTGCCCCTGCTAAAACGCCGCTATCCCGCGGCTTAACGGGGGTCCCTGTCCCCCCAAACCCCCTCCGTAATGCGGGGGAGCGCTTCCTGATTGGGGTAGGGCTAACCGCCGCAGCCCTGCCCCACGCGCATCTGTCAGCGCCTATCTCCGCCTCTCCCCCGCCCCTCTCAGTCTTCCTTCACTGAGAGGGGCGGGGGAGAGGCGGCGATGCGCCGCTGATAGACGCGCTGCGACGCAGGGCTGCAGCTGTTAGCCCTTGCCTCCAGGAAGAGACAGCCAGCGACCATTTTCCGACCAGCTTTTGCAGAGGGTGGGTTGGGGGTGAAGGGACCCCAGTTTAGCCGCGGGATAGCGGCGTTTTAGCAGGGGCACACGTGCCCCTGCTATATATGAGAGCTGAAGCGAGATTTAGTCTCGCTTCAGTGTCTCTTTAAGGGTGTACATCTGGTGCGATTCTGTCTGTGATTTCCTCAAGTGTGTTTCCTGCCTCAGTCATCCTTACGTTTCGTTAAAATAATCTTTTAGGCCCGGTTCACATTAGCGGCTGCTATCCGGAATCGCCGGAGCCGTGCCGGAGCCGGACCGCATGCGGACCGGACGAAACGGACGCACGGCATAGCAATGAAAGTCTATGCGACCGTTCACATGCGTCCGTTTCGTCCGGACCAGAGCCGGACCGGATCCGGACTCCGGCGTCCGTTCCAACATGCGCTATTTTTTGGTCCGGCTGGTCCGGCTGACGTATCCGGACCGGAGCCGGAATGTTGCATCCGGCCAATGGAAACCAATGAGAACCGGAGAGCGCACAACACACTGGCTATAAAAACCGGATGTTGTACCACACTTCCTATGCTGACTCTATGGTATGGTGGCCATTTTGGATGGGGACCACATGGCACCAGCGTTCACAGAGTGGAGCAGCAGTGACTTCATGCTGGAGCTCTTTGGCAGCAATATGGAGCAGGATCTGTCTGATAGCGAGGGGGTGAGGCCCTACACATCAGAAGACCTCATCCTACAGGTGCAGCAGGTACCAGCCCTGTGGGACAAGGGGGATGCGGACCACAGCAACATCAAAAAATGCAGAGGCCTGTGGAAAAAAATTGCCAAGCTGTATGTGGAGGACTTTGAGAACTTGAGCAAGAGACAGCAAGGCACAGAGGGTATGTTGACTAGAAGTTTTTGGGGGGGGCTTGTGGTTTAAGCTTGTGATGTATTCCACTTTTGCTATGGATTTGTGTCACCCACGTGTTGCCCACCCACCTGTTCCCCACCCACCTGTACCCCACCTGTGATGTATCCCACCCACCTGTACCCCACCTGTGATGTACCCCACCTGTGCTGTATCCCACCCACCTGTGATGTATCCCACCCACCTGTACCCCACCTGTGATGTATCCCACCCACCTGTACCCCACCTGTGATGTATCCCACCCACCTCTACCCCACCTGTGATGTATCCCACCTGTGATGTATCCCACCCACCTGTACCCCACCTGTGCTGTATCCCACCCACCTGTGATGTATCACACCCACCTGTACCCCACCTGTGATGTATCCCACCTGTGATGTATCCCACCCACCAGTACCCCACCTGTGATGTATCCCACCCACCTGTACCCCACCTGTGATGTATCCCACCTGTGATGTATCCCACCCACCTGTGATGTATCCCACCCACCTGTACCCCACCTGTGATGTATCCCACCCACCTGTACCCCACCTGTGATGTATCCCACCCACCTGTACCCCACCTGTGATGTATCCCACCCACCTCTACCCCACCTGTGATGTATACCACCCACCTGTACCCCACCTGTGCTGTATCCCACCCACCTGTGATGTATCACACCCACCTGTACCCCACCTGTGATGTATCCCACCTGTGATGTATCCCACCCACCAGTACCCCACCTGTGATGTATCCCACCCACCTGTACCCCACCTGTGATGTATCCCACCTGTGATGTATCCCACCCACCTGTGATGTATCCCACCCACCTGTACCCCACCTGTGATGTATCCCACCCACCTGTACCCCACCTGTGATGTATCCCACCCACCTGTGATGTATCCCACCCACCTGTACCCCACCTGTGATGTATCCCACCCACCTCTACCCCACCTGTGATGTATCCCACCTGTGATGTATCCCACCCACCTGTACCCCACCTGTGCTGTATCCCACCCACCTGTGATGTATCACACCCACCTGTACCCCACCTGTGATGTATCCCACCTGTGATGTATCCCACCCACCAGTACCCCACCTGTGATGTATCCCACCCACCTGTACCCCACCTGTGATGTATCCCACCTGTGATGTATCCCACCCACCTGTGATGTATCCCACCCACCTGTACCCCACCTGTGATGTATCCCACCCACCTGTACCCCACCTGTGATGTATCCCACCCACCTGTGATGTATCCCACCCACCTGCGATGTACCCCACCTGTGCACATAAAACATACACAATGACCAATTATTATACATCAATTTATTGTAAAAAATTAATACATTTAAAATCACTCAAAAACTTGAAACTCCAAAATAAACACATTTCAAAAAAACATATTAAAAACCAAACATTCACCCTCGTCCTGGTGGTGTGGTAAAATAAAGTCTCAGTTGGTCCCTGTTCCGCAGTGACACTACCCTTGGCCTGGTTGCATACCTCCGCAGGGGCATTAGTGGAAGCACATTCGGGGGTTCCGGAGTCTCTCTTTCCTCCTGCCGCACAAAGTTGTGGAGGATGCATGCTGCCTTCACCACGACAACTGCGTTGCCCGGTTTCAGCAGCATGGGCGTGTGGAACACCCTCCACTTTGACACCAGGATCCCAAATGTGCACTCCACCATTCTCCTTGCACGGCTCAACCGAGCATTGAAGTGTAGCTGGCTGGCATCAAGTCCCCTGTCTGGGTACGGACGCATTACATGGTCGGACAGGGCGAAGGCCTCGTCCCCCACAAACACATAGGGGTAGGCCGGTGCCCTTGTCCCAGGCCAGGGTCTGTCACGGGGGAGACGCAGTCTGCCTTCCTCCATCAGCCGGCAAAGGGTCGTACGCTGGAAAATTCCAGAGTCATTGGAACTACCGTACGACCCCACGTCCACGTACACAAACTTGTAGTCCGCATCTGCCACTGCCATTAGAACAATGCTAAAGTATTTTTTATAGTTGAAATAATGGCTGCCACTCCCCACGGGTTTCTGAAGCCGGATGTGTTTCCCATCCAGTGCGCCAACACAATTAGGAAACTTGCACTCGGTCCAGAAGCCCTGGGCGATCTCCTCCCATTTCGTGGTGTCCGGCACAGGCATGTATCTGGCCCTCAGTCGCGTCCAAAGGATCCTCGAAGTCCTCACGACGATGCCTGCCACCGTGCTTTTCCCAATACGAAATGTGACATGTAGCGATGTATATGTTTGTCCAGTTGCGATGTACCTACAAGAGAAATAATCGAAATCAATTTTTCATGTCGTTACAGGAGAAAGGTTCAAGACAAGGTGGCGCAATATACGGGATGCATACGTGAAATGGCTACGGAAGAAAAAACTTGCCGAATGAAGTGGCAGTGGCGGGGGAAGGCGACAAAAAGACTACCAATTTGCCAAGCAATTGTCTTTCATCAATGCAAGCCTGGAACCTAGACTGTAAGTACCACTACTGTGGGCAGGAACTGAGAGCTCATTTACCATGACTTCGGCCATGTATTGCTATGGCCTCAATTCCCATGGCTAGCGAACTTTTCTCACAAGCTTTATCAAATGTTGGGTAGAAACGGTTGATAAAGTGATTGCTAGTGTTTGCTAGCTCTGTGAATTGACGCCACATGCTGTTTGGCACACCAATAAATATTGTTTTTATCTACAGGACTGAAGACAATTTGGAGCAAGAGGAACCGACCCAGGAGGCACGGTTCAGCAGTGAGGAGAGCTTGGTGGATAATGACGTCGCCGATGTAACCTATTGCCCCGAGGAGAGGAGTAGGAGGAGGGAGTCCTTAATCCCAACTCTCTCCTTTGATGATGACTTGGCAGAAGAGAGCTTGGATGTTGAGGTTTCAGGACCGAGTGTGGAAGAAGCTGAACCTCCACAATCGACCGCTATGGAAGCTCCAGGGGAACAAGAACAAAGTGAGGAGCACCGAGAGACTGCAGCACAACCAGCGCGCAGGGCAACCCCGACACAGGCCAGAGGACGGGAAGATGCTGCCACACCACCAGTGAGGACCACCACACCAGTGAGGCGTCGAGGTACCCTCCCCCCAACAAGGAGAGAGACAGAGTCCGAGATGTCCGGGGCTGTCTCCGGACTTCTCGGGATTCTTCAGAGCCACCAAACTCTCATAACCCGGCAGTTGCAAGATGAGGACAGGGGCCATATCATGGAGCAGTACAAGTCCCACATCACTTCACTGCAATGTGAGCTCGACGCTGTACATGGGCACTACAGGGACGAGCTTAAAATGGTGCATGAGATGCACAGAGGAGAAATCGACCAACTGCGTGCGCAGCATCATCAGTCGGTGGGCCAGCTGCAGAACATGATGCAGCAAATGCATCAACAAAGCAAGGAACTACTGAAATTGCAGGCACACCCGTGTTTTCACACTGTGATGTCTCTAATACCATATCTGGAAAAGGTGCCTTCCCAAAACCTGATGGCGTGCCATTCCAATTTGCTGGAGGTGATTAAACAGCACATGGACACGCCATTATTGCAACCACCAATTTTTAGACCCCCACAACCAACAGCGGTGCCCACCTGGCAATCATCACAGATGTACACCGGCTACAGAGGCAGTCAATATGGGCCACCGCTGTCAGGGTCCAGCTCATCCACGACCAGCACCCAAGAGAGTCCAGATTTCCAGGCAGCAACTCCCACCTTTTCTAGTAGTGGTGCCGATACAATTTGAAAAAAAAAGTCAAATTGTTCCTGGACATGCTCCTCTGAATACCTCCGATCCTCGGAGGAAGGATACCATCACAGGGCTTTTTAACTTTTGGTTTTGCTGGACTTGAACTTTAGGGCCTGGTGTCCCCGAAAGACACTACCTGGGTCACAACCTTGTGCCTGTTGCACTGCACCTGTAGTCCTGCTCCTGTGCCTTTGATTCCTCTTGTTCCTTACTTTGTTGATCCTAATCACTTGCACAAGACCCTTGGAGCCATGGGTGAAGGACACCTTGACTGGTCGGTGAGAGGCCTAGCCTTTCACTGACCTGTGTCCTTCATCCATGGCTCAGAGGGTCATGTGCCAGTGGTTAGGTTTTTAAAGCACTTCAATTTTAGGGCCTGGTGTCCCCGAAAGACACTACCTGGGTCACAACCTTGTGCCTGTTGCACTGCACCTGTAGTCCTGCTCCTCTGCCATCGGTTCCTCTTGCTCCTCACTTTGTTCTTGTTCCTAACCACTTGCACAAGACCCTTGGAGCCATGGATGAAGGACACCTTGACTGGTCGGTGAGAGGCCTAGCCTTTTCACTGACCTGTGTCCTTCATCCATGGCTCAGAGGGTCATGTGCCAGTGGTTAGGTTTTTGAAGCACTTCAATTTATTAGGGCCTGGTGTCCCCGAAAGACACTTGGGCAGCTATGCCCTACAACTCTTCCAGCACAAAGTTGGTGGTTGGTGTTCCTTAAAACTGACCGGGCTATACCATAGATATGTTATTTTTTTGTCTTCCATGTTGGAAGAATGTTTCCATGTTGGAAAGTGGTTGTTTTTGCAATAAAAAAATTTGTTTTTACATACCTCAGTGTGATGAGTAGTTGTTCTTGTGGTGTGACTGCTCTCCTGAACGTGGTATCCTTCTTCCTAAGGTCATCCTTCACCATCTCCAAAAGGGTATCAAACCTGTCAGGAGATGGAAAGGAAGAAGCTGTAAAGTATGTTGTGGGACAAGGTGTTGGGTGGAGGATGGGGGAGGTGTGTTTACAGAGGTTTGGGAGTGTTGTGGAGGGTGGGGGTGTACTGTATAGCTAGGTATACAGGGGTGTGGGGGTCAGGGTGGTGTGTTTAGCTAGGTATACAGGGATGAGGTGTTGTGGGGGTGAGGGTGGGGTGTTTAGGAATGGTGGGGGTTGGTGTATTTAGGCCTATATACTTACAGGGGAATAGACATCCGAGTGTAGCTGTAGAACTTCTGTGGGTGTCGTCTGAGGTCCCGGTAGAGGGCCTGGAACTCTCCCTTCCTCTGCCTCCTGGCTAGTAGAGGGTGCACCCACCATCTCCTGCGAGGAGCACGCCTTCTCCCCACATAGTAGTAGGTAAACAACAGGAAGGAGAGAATTCCCAGGTAATAAGCGTAAAAAATGACTGGATCCATGGTCCCAACTGCTGTCTCTGTATCCAAGGATGGTCTCCACACGTCCAGCTGTCTCCAACAATGACCCCAGAGCTTCTGCTGACCTCCCAGAACCCCAGGTATTTATACAGGTTGTTATCTCTTTAAGAATCCGGATCCGGACCGGAACCGTGTTCATACCGCACGGAAACCGTATGCAACCGGACCGGATCCGGACCGGATCCGGACAGGAACCGTACGGTTCAGGTCCGATCCGGCTCCGGTGCGGTCCGGACATCCGGTGCGGTTTTTGCAAAACCGCAAGTGTGAACGGGGCCTTAGGGCTGGTTCACACTTGTTGTTAAAACTTATCCGTGGCTCAGTTTTTGGGCCCGGACCAAAGCCGGAGCCACGGATACCAATGTAAAAAATAGCCGCCATCTTCATTCGGATCCGTGTGAATCCGGGAGATCCGTTTTGAAAAACTGAACGGAGAGTCCGGACTTGTCAGGACTTCACGGACCCCGGATGGCACTTCATGGAGCCCCGATACCCTCCGTTTCTGCGCCTGTAGTGAGGGAGATCCGTTTTTGCATTGCCTGCCACTACGGCAGGCAATGCAAAAACAGATCTCCCTCACTACAGGCGCAGAAACAGAGGGATATCCAGATTGCCTACTGCCTGCTCCTCCCCTCAGCATAGGTGTCCCCAGGTATAGGCTAGAGGGGGAAGCAGCCAAGATGGGGGGCAGCGGTCACAGCTGCGGGGAGGGGGTTTGGCCCCCATTCCCTCACCTGGGTCCCCCCATCCCTGCTCCTCCTCCAGCTATTTGTGCAAACGTTATGTATGCAGCGAGTGGTGAAGCTTACCTTCCTTCCTTCCTCCGCTCGCCGTGTAACTTCCTGCAATGCCGCCCACTGAAGTATACAATATCGTTTTCATGCGCAAATGACAACGTTTTTCGCGCAAAACTGTGCAATTGCGTATGCAAATTCGCAATCGCGTGCAAACCAGAAAATGAATGCAGAAAAAGCTGTGAAATTGATTTATCATGGTTTAGTGAATCAAGCCCATTGTATGAATTTCATTGTGTTGTATGAATTCATGTGTTGCACATTTGTGAGCAGTACGCACCGCAAAGTCTGCGTCATTTGAAGTGCTTCTGCTGTACCGCAGGTGGTGTAGCGAGTCTCATAGAGACTAATGGCCACTGTGACGAGAGAGCGGGGACGCAACACCCTAGTGTGTAAGCACTTACTGATCATTTTATATTACCCTTAACCAGGGTTTAGAACACAAATTTTCCACTTTTTTAACTTTTAAAGTGATATACTTAAGTTTACATTAGCTATTTGAGATATTTTGTGGGACCACCTAATAATTATTTTTAAATGTATTTTTTCCATGTACGGTACTGTGTTTATGAATTGATTATATAATACTTGATTAACTTGCATTGAATGGTAATTATTTTTTTCTTATTGTATTTGATAACTAATGAGCTAAATGAACTACATACCATGATGGGATCAGCACGGCTGTGCTATGCCGTGCTGTTAAGATGGGGACTAGTGTGGAAACCGTATTTAGTACTTATTATATTTCTTAGTACATTACTACTTGCTTTGTGATGTTTATTTGAAACAGTAATTTTTTTATTTTTATACTTTGCACTATAAGAGTCAACAACTTGTTTTATTTAAAGGAAACCTGAGATCAAATAAAGAGAAGCATGTATACTTACTTGTGGCTTTCTCCAGCTCCCTGTAGGCCACGGGCTTCCTTAGTCCTCTACTACGGCTGCTCCGTTGTCTCACAGTAAGCTCCGGTAAATTCTTCAGTTGCTCTTAGTTGCGCTCCATTGTGAATGTGTACTCCCAGGTAAAGGTGGCCACTAACAATTCAATTTCTAGCGAAAAATCGTTCGAGCGATCAGAAATTCTGATTGGAAGTGAAATATTGTAATACATCGTTCACTACACCATCAATGAACCAATCTTTGCTTCCGATCTATCACAACCAACAGGAAAATCCAAATTTTGGTTTGACGAAAATTCATTCGGACGGAGATTATTTACAACCAATCCGATCAGAATTTCTGATCGCTTGAACGTTTTTTCCTAGAAATTGGACCATTAGTGGCCACCTTAAGCCCACTCCCGATCACTCTCCAGTGGCACAGAACACTCCCAGCTACAGGAGCACAAAATTGGGGTGCTCCCAGCCAGGACTGCGCATGCGCAGTGGAACGCGGCTGAGGGTGACATAAAAATTTACCAGAGCTGGCTGCAGGACAATGGAGCAGCCCCCTATAGGGGGCTGGAGGAAGCCCCAGGTAAGTATACATGCTTCTATCTATTTGATGTCAGGTACACTTTAACATACATTTTATAAAACTTACCAAAAATATTCCTTCAGTCCAATGTCTTTTTTGTTTTTGTTTTATAATTTATTATATTTCTCTAGAAGAGTCTGCGTAGTCTGCATTTGTTTAAATCTTTTTACTAGTTTCACCCTGGGCTAATTGGCTATCATGGGAACTGATCATGATTGAAGAGAACCTGGAGTGACAAAAATATCGAGGCTGTCATCTTTATTCTCTAATACACAAAGACAGTTGCCTGACTGGCTTTGTTTATTAGGGAATCTGTGCTGATGCTTTAATACTTTAAGTCACTAGTGCAGAATGAGCATGCAGGTGTGATGCTTTGGAACGGATCTGACTCCTCTGGCTGCATGCTTGCTGCAAGCATGTTTCTCAAAAATAACTAAAGCATAAAGGTTAGCATGTCAGTTAGGCAACTGGCATTGATTATAAGGAAAAGAAGATGGAGGCTTCCATAGTCTCTTCACTTGAGGTTCACCGTCTGACTTAAAGAGAACCCGAGGTGTGTTTAAAGAATGTTATCTGCATACAGAGGCTGGATCTGCGTATACAGCCCAGCCTCTGTTGCTATCCCAAACCCCACTAAGGTCCCCCTGCACTCTGCAATCCCTCATAAGTCACAGCCATGCTGTGAGGCTGTGTTTACATCTGTAGTGTCAGTCTCAGCTGCTCCCCCGCCTCCTGCATAGCTCCGGTCCCTGCCCCCGTCCCTTCCCTCCAATCAGCAGGGAGGGAAGGGATGCAGGCGGGGACTGGAGTTCTGCAGGAGGCGGGGAGAGCAGCAAACTGACACTATAGAGATAAACACAGCCAGCTCCGACAAGCTGTTTGTCAGCAGCGTGGCTGTGATTTATGAGGGATTGCAGAGTGCAGGGGGACCTTAGGGCGGTTTGGGATAGCAACAGAGGCTGGGCTGTATAGGCAGATCCAGCCTCTGTATGCAGATAATATTCTTCAAACCCACCTCAGGTTCTCTTTAACTTAATCAGTCTGCTTTCATTTAGTAGCTCAATCATAGCAATCTTGAAGATGTGGTGTTGCTTGTGCCCTGGATACATACTGAATGATTTTTATATCACATCCTAGCTCCATTGTAGCTTCCACTGCCTCCTTGTGCTACTTTGTTTGCTCTCTATATGAAGTGTTTTATCCTCAGCTTGAGTATTAAAGGTATGCGTTTTTGGAGATGCCCAAAGTAGTGATAAAGTGTCAAATAATAATAATAATAATAATAGTTACAAGGAATAATAAATAGAAGTATAACATTTCACAAATTTGGCCAGTCATGAAATTTAAAAAAAGTGCTGGCACTGTCCTTGGCTGCTTACTTTACATTGTCACATGGTTTATTAATGTACCTCTCATTGTAGAACCGTTTTGATAGACAAAATTGCCCTTACTTTCAGTCCTTGCACCCAGTCTCGCTCACCTAGAGTCAATCAGCTTGCATGGCTGGTTACATCCCTGCAATCTTGTGTCTGTGCCCCTTCTATAGAACCCTTAAAGAGAACCAGAGGCGGTTATATGAAATCTTAATAAGACACAGAGGCATGTCCTGCGTACAATAACATGCCTCTGTGTCAATCTGGACCAGCCCAAGTCCCCTCATGCTCTGCTGCCCCCCCTCCCCCCCCCAAAAAAAATACCACAAGGATAGCAACAATCTGCTTGTCGCTAGCCTGCTATTTACCTGAGCATGTCAATCATCTTGTGCTACATAGCCTGGCTACCCCACCCCCGCCGCCTCTGCTTGCTTCCGCCAATCGGAAGCTAAGCCGCGACCGATTGTCACTAGCCAGGCTGAATTTTTCAGGGGGGGGGGGGGGGGGGGTCAAACAGCAGAGCAGAGGAAGTGGGGAATGGGGCCGGTCCAGAACGATACAGAGGCATGTCATTGTACACAGGACAGGCCTCTGTGTCTTATTAAGATTTCATATATTCACCTCGGGTTTGCTTTAATCAAAACACCTGAGTCTTTCTTGGGAAGTGGTAAAATATAAGTATATACAGCTCAAATAGTTGATTCCCCTCCTGGCTTTTTGCATTTCACATTCAACCCACAGTCTCCACAAGCATATTCATCTGACTGCTTCTCTGATGTCAGCCTCCACTGCTAAAATACAGGACAGATCATTTTAGACATCCGCAGTACAAGGACAGAGCTCTTTTTGCTGGGCAGCCTGACATCTATCAAAGCAATTAAATCAGGTTAAACCGCTCTGCTAGGAGTTTATACTTATCATAGACTTCACTATGGTGCACATTAATGTTTTTTTCCCCCCTACACTGTTAAGAGAGGATTAATAAGGAAACAGCATGCTCTTGATTAGTGATAAGCCATTTTTTGCCTGGGGGAAGAATGCATCTCATCTGTGGTATGAGGCCAGGTGATGAGGTACCAGAAATACATTTTGATGATCTGCAGCTGCAAACTGTGTGTGTGGGTGTGGGTGTGTGGGTGTGGGTGTGGGTGTGTGTGTGTGTGTGTGTGTGTGTGTGTGTGTGTGTGTGTGTGTGTGTGTGTGTGTGTGTGTGTGTGTGTATTTATTTTCATTCCAAAACCTTTAGAACTAATTATTGGAACTCAAATTGGCTTGGTAAGCTCAGTAACCCCTGACCTACATGCACAGGTGAATGTAATTATGAGAAAGAGTATTTAAAGCGGCTTAAAACTTTGACAAAATATTCAATATTTTTATAACCCATACAATTATCATATTTGCTTTTGTGCACAAGTTTTATAATTCATTTATAAATTATAACTTCCCAAAGTTCAGTTTATTTACTTTGAAAGCTGATGGTGCATTTTATTCATAACTGTTGTAATTCTATTGTAAATGCAGCCAGTAATGATTTTTGACCTATGTTTCACTTGAAGACTCATTAGCATAAGTTTCTGCACAGCCAGAGAATGTTTACTTAATTGTATCAACAAGAAGTTATAAATCAGGATGATACGATTTATTGGCTAACTAAAAATGAATAAAAATAAGCAAGCTTTCGGCCTTGCAGCCTTCGTTGGGCTTATATCCTGTTAGTTTGCAGGCTGGTGTTACAGACAGCTATATAAATGCAACATCAAAAGGGAAAACAGATTTTTTTTTCAAGCATAAATACATGTCATTAAGATGCCTTAATTCAAATAGACCATCTGAATGGGGTTAGAGGTTATTAGCTAAGATAAGGATCCTTGTTTACGCCATGCTCACAGACCTGGGATTAGGATTGACCTAGAGGTATCGTAAATTCTTAGTTCACAAGTTCAGCTAGAATGGCTGAGAAAGTTCAAATATCATCAGCCTCATACCAATATAAAAAGCTGTTGTCTTTATTCAAACCCTTCTCCACAGCTTTGAATCGATTTATACATTTTTCAAAGCTGTGGAGAAGGGTTTGAATAAAGACAACAACTTTTTATATTGGTATGAGGCTGATGATATTTGAACTTTCTCAGCCATTCTAGCTGAACTTGTAAACTAAGAATTTACGATACCTCTGGGTCAATCCTAATCCCAGGTCTGTGAGCATCGAGTAAACAAGGATTCTTATCTCAGCGAACAACCTCTAACCCCATTTAGATGGTCTATTTGAATTAAGGCATCTTAATGACATGTATTTATGCTTGGAAAAAAAAAATCTGTTTTCCCCTTTGAGGTCGCATGTATATAGCTGTCTGTACCAGCAGCCTGCAAACTAACAGGATATGAGCCCGACGAAGGCTGCAAGGCCGAAAGCTTGCTTATTTTTATTCATTTTTAGTTAGCCAATAAATGGTATCATCCTGATTTATAACTTCTTGCTTTTACTGATGGCTAACACGGTACAATACCCTACTGCTACTAATTGTATCAAGTAAAGAATGTATACAAAAGATAAGCTTATCACCAGTTCAGATGCGGGCTGCCCCTGCAGGAGAAAAAGTCAGTCCTGTGATGTAACCCTTTAAATGCTGTTTTACTAAAAAAAAAACATTGTGTTAGTATATTATATGCTGTAAATAATCTTTTAGAGCAAATAAGAAATACTGGGTTATATTCCAATTTAAGGTGGTCAATTATAAGTTTCCCTCCTCTTTTAATTTTCTCTGAAGAGTAGCAACATGGGGGTCTCAAAACAACTCTCAAATGACCTAAAGACAAAGATTGTTCTCCATCATGGTTAAGGGGAAGGAGACATAAAGCTGCCTCAGAGATTTCAGCTGTCTTTTTTCACAGTTAGGAACACATTGAGGAAATGGAAGACCACAGGCTTAGTTCAAGTTAAGGCTCGAAGTGGCAGACCAAGAAAAATCTCGGATAGACAGAAGCGACGAATGGTGAGAACAGTCAGTCAACCCACAGACCAGCACCAAAGACCTACAACATCATCTTGCTGCAGATCGAGTCACTGTGCATTGTTCAACCATTCGGCTCACTTTACACAAGGAGATGCTGTATGCGAGAGTGATGCAAAAGAAGCCCACAGCACAAACAGAGCCGCTTGAGGTATGCTAAAGCACATTTGGACAAGCCAGCTTCATTTTTTAATAAGGTGCTGTCGACTGATGAAACTAAAATTGAGTTATTTGGGCATTATGCATGGAGGAAAAAGAACACAGCATTTCAAGAAAAACACCTGCTACCTGCAGTAAAATATACTGGTAGTTCAATCATGGTGTGTGGCCAGTGCAGGGACTGGGAATCTTGTCAAAGTTGAGGGACAAATGGATTCCAGTCAGTATCAGCAAATTCTGTAAACCAATGTTCAGGAATCAGTGACAAAGCTGAAGCTAAGCCTGGGCTGGATGTTTCAACAAGACAACAACCCTAAACACTGCTCAAAATCCACTAAGGCATTAATGCAGGGAACAAGTACAACATTCTGGAATGGCAATCCCAGTCCCCAGACCTGAATATAATTGAAAATCTGTGGTGTGAGTTAAAGAGAGCTGTCCATGCTCGGAAGCCATCAAACCTGAATTAACTAAAGATGTTTTGTAAAGAGGAATGGTCCAAAATACCTTCAACCAGAATCCAGACTGTCATTGGAACCTACAGGAAGCGTTTAGAGGCTGTGATTTCTGCAAAAGGAGGATCTACTAAATATTGATTTCATTTCTTTTTTGTGGTGCCCAAATGTATGCACCTGCCTAATTTTGTTTAAACAATTATTGCACAATTTCTGTAAATCCAATAAACTTCATTTCACTTCGCAAATATCACTGTGTGTGTCTCCTATATGATATATTTAACTGACATTTTTTATCCTAACAACCAATGATTTATACAGGAAAATCATGATGATTAACAAGGTTGGCCAAACTTTCGCATCCCACTGTATATATTGCACACAAAGAGCTTATGTCTTTTTTATGGACTGTCTGTATATGTTAAGATCAGGAAGATAACAGAGGTGCCAGGAAGAATAAAATACTTTAAAACTTTTAAAATGGGGGGGTAAAGGATGACTTTCCTCCCCAATAAGGACACAATAATAATAATCATATACAATGTATTCTTACTCCAACAATCTTTGCAACGCCCGCTTCCTCAGGCAATATAAAACAAGGAGCAACTGTAGACAAAAAAAATATGCAACATGCATATGAAATATGCAAAAATTGGACATAGATAAAAAGTTATAAAAAATAAGAACATCAAAATAAGA
This sequence comes from Hyperolius riggenbachi, assembly GCF_040937935.1. Lineage (NCBI taxonomy): Eukaryota > Metazoa > Chordata > Amphibia > Anura > Hyperoliidae > Hyperolius > Hyperolius riggenbachi. The sequence goes on along the minus strand of NC_090653.1, from coordinate 200,189,876 downwards.
ACATGATGTAACATCAAAATAAGAACATGATGTAACATGACATAGCATTCACAACGATATATAAAAAATGATAACCACATAAATATAAATTCTATAAAGCCATAACTCATATGTGCATAATTTTGGTTTCACCTGTTCTCCTAATGCCACCAATCAACAAAGAGCGAACCTTTCGCCTCAATGATACAATGCAAGGTCATTAGTCTTGTTTAACTATTTATTCTTCTTTCTTGCACTAAGATTCATCATCATAATCACATATATCTCTAATTTTACCTTTGATATCTCTCATTTCACCTTTATTAAAGTTGTGTCTATACCTTTACATACCACTACTTATGACTGCACTGGGGCACTATGTACAGTAGCAAACCTTTATATCCTACATATACTTGCAACAGGAACTGCACACGGGGCAATAGATATAGCAGCAAAAAACATGATACCTTAACTACACTACAATGGCCTCTATTCATAAAGCATTCCCGCATGCGGTAATGCTCAAAACAGCCAACTTTACTGACCATTTAGCAAAGTGTCAATTCATAAAAGCTGTTTCCACATGAAAAGCTGACATTCCTGAGCAGTGCAGGAAATTACCGCCTTATGCGGTGATTATCTCAACACATGTCACTACATGTCAATTCATAAAGATTAGAGCAAATGGTATTGGGACGGAGAACACCGACTGTTTAGAAAAGGAGATAAGCATGCAGCTAACAGCCAAGCTAATGGGGACAATTCCCCCCCAGGCAGCAGCAGTGAGAACAGCACAAAAAAGGCTTTCCCGAATATCCAGGCTGTGTTTTTTAACCTCTTGGGTACCTGTTTTCAGATAAATTTCATATCAGAAAGCCTGCATGTGTAACATTTCTTGAAGTTCTTCTAAGCTGTGGCAATTAAATAGATTGTTTAGAAAGACTATTAGACAGATTCAGAGAAGATTCAGGGCAAGGAGAGGCAGTTTTTAAAAAAATGCACATCTAAAGGGAAGTTGGGGCTGCCTCCTTTATAGTAACTCTGTCTCTGCACAGAAAAAATGTATCAACTCAGCCAGCACCACTAGTTCAGTGCGGGAATTCCCCGACCTTTTATCGCAAGTGTAAACATTTTTATGAATTAGCACACAAAAGTCTAAAATACCGATGAGGTAAAAAAAGATTTTTGTTTACCGCAAAAATTTTATGAATAGAGACCATTGTGCTGCAACAATCATATGCTGCAATACGTAAATCCTATACTGTAACAAACAATAGGTCTCCCATATGTTGCCACCGCTCAAATTGCCAAATTCAGCTCCTTTCAGATTCATTTAATCACTCCCATCTTTATTTGATGCTATCGTCAGCCGCGACAGATCAGTCTTAAGCGATCCAAAACTATAGAAAAGCATACATTCCCAATTCAGCTAGTATGGCTAGTATGTGTGAAAAGAAACCGTTGTCTTACCTCAAAGTGTCAGCAAACTTGTTTAGCGCCTTTGTGGTTTGTGGGCGCCTGTAATTTTCTTAAAAAGCCTAGCTGCGGGCGGTCGCCAGGTGGTGACTTCCGGCGGAAGTGACGAGGCTGTGATGTGTATGCCTGGCGTCATGCGTACATCTACCGTCATGCGTACCACTAGACACAATGCGTTCCCAGAGTGGAACGCATGGCGGCCCGCCTCCACACGTACCAATAAACGCGTGCAATCCAAGACAGGGCGCATGCGTCCCAGCTATCTGGACAGAGGAGGCCGGTTAAAGGGGAGGAGAGGAGGTAGGGGAGGGGTAGAGAAGGGAGAAGGAGAATAATATTATAGTCTTTCTGTTTCAGTTTCTTTAATTTTTTAATAATTCATTTATGATCTTGCCCACTCCCCATTATTAAATATAATCCAATTAAACAGGTTGCATCTGATCATTTTTGTACAATTTAATATATGCTGTAATTGATTGAATATATATGTTTGTATTATAAGGTACTATCTTATATTTATTATATACTATTACTATTATTAAGACAAGACAAATAACATTTATATTGCGCTTTTCTCCTTGCGGACTCAAAGCGCCAGAGCAGAGCAGCAGCCACTAGGGCGCGCTCTATTGGCAGTAGCAGTGTAAGGGAGACTTGCCAAAGGTCTCCTACTGAATTAGTGCTGGCTTACTGAACAGGCAGAGCCGAGATTCGAACCCTGGTCTCCTGTGTCAGAGGCAGAGCCCTTAACCATTACACCATCAGCCAACTGCTTATGGACCTAAGGGATCTAATAGATTATGTATAGCACGTATTAATATTATTATTAGCATTCTTTTACCATGTGTCTTTGTTGAATAACCACTAATATGCATATGCCCAGTTGCAATGTGGATGACTGCGGCTGCGCCATACAATTGTCTGCAGCCACCACTGAAAGACTATAATATTATTCTCCCTCTCTCTTCTCTCCCCCTCCCCTACCTTCTCTCCTCCTCTTTAACCACCCTACTCTGTGTGTGTGACAGAATGAATCATAAGAATTTGACTATATAGTTTTGTTACAGAAATATATAAGAATTAATCCAAAATAAGTCCACTTTAGACAATAAAACAATTTATTCCATATCAGTAATTTTAACGAGCTGCTGGAGTTGTGCACATCACTACTGTTGACTGTACCATATATAACATTCAATGTTGATTTTTCTTGGCTTTCAAAAAGGGCCTAGGTGTTTCTGAAATGTTGGCTATTGTAACTGATATGGATTAAAGTGTACCTGAAGTGAAGAAAGTGCCCCTATGGGATACTCACCTAGGGAGGGGGAAGCCTCTGCATCCTAAAGAGTTTTATTCCAGTGGTGGAACCCTTGAAAAGTGTGCATGTTGGCACTTACCAGCACCTTGTGCATGTACACTAGAATGGTCCCGCTCAGATGTCTCAGGAAAATCGGTCGTTTTTTTTAGACGGAAGCGACGCAGAAAGCGACGACGAAATAAAAAAGAAACAAGGAAAAGGAAACAGGAAAGGAAGAAACAGGAAGAAATGGCAGCCTTTAAATCCTATATTGCGTGTCCAGCCACCGAGGCAGGGCAAACGCAAATAGGAAACGAGATGGGTCGGGATCAATTGGCCAGTGTTGGGGTGGTGATGAATTGCCCTAATCAAATACTGCCCGGGGACCCGATCACTGAGACTGCCTTGAATGTTATCAACCTTTCTGATTTTCCTCTTGGGCCAGATCACATTTCCCTCCTTGGGAAGGGTTTGTCGTTCTCCCCCGTACAGGGGGGAGATGAGTTTCTGGTCCAAAAAGACCTACAGCTGTTTGTACGAAAGATTTGTGTAAAGGCTACTCTTGGTAGGGATAAAAGGGAGGAGGATGGAAATGAAAATATCCCTTCCACTAATGATCCATCAGGGATTAGGCCTAGTGGGACTACACAATGGAGTCTAAGAGATCTGGAGACATTTTTGGAGTTGTTTAAGGATGAGACTCAACTTGAGGCTAAGAAAGATCGAAATCAGGGAACTTCTGAAGAAGGCCAGTTTGAGCATGTGGAGTGTCGCTCTAGATCTAATTACATGCCCTCAATTCAATCAGTACCAGCTCTGGGAATATTTCTGGAGTTGGTGTCGTGGGATTTGAAAAAATTATCTTGGAAAAAATCTATAAAAGATAATCTTACTAAGGGCGAAAGAGCGGCACTCGATGAGCTCAAGAGGGCCAATGAAGTCATCATACTCCCCAGCGACAAGGGGGAAAACGTGGTCCTTTGGTCTCGAGAATTGTATATGCAAGAAGCTAATCGCCAGCTGTCAGAGATACAAACACGTATCAGGCATTACGCGGTCCCCCATATGAAAGAAAGCATCTGGGGTGAATGATTGGGTTGATGAAGCGGAAGAAGAAGGAGTGCTCAATAGCCAGGAGAGAGATTACTTGAAGGTGGATATCTATAGGATCCCGGTACTTTACCTGATCCCGAAGGTTCACAAGAACCTCAATAAACCCCCCCCGAAGGCCGATAGTTAGTGCCATTAATGGGCCCACTGAAAAACTATCCATCTGGATTGACGTAAAAATTAGGGGACTAGTTACATCTCTCCCCTCATATGTACAGGACACAAATGATGTCCTACGCCTTCTGAATGACCTGATAATTGCTCCAGACGTGGAAAGCCTTTATACATCTATCCCTCATGAGGTAGGCCTAGGGGCAATAGAATTTTTCCTTGGAGATGTGTACCCCGATACTCCAACTCACAACCAGTTTGTAGTTGATACAATGAGATATGTACTTGAGCACAACTGCTTCATGTTCAATGACACCCACTATAGGCAGGTGCGCGGCACGTCGATTGGAGCGTTGTGCGCACCTGCCTATGCCTGTTTACATCTTGGCCAGTGGGAACGAATGGATGTGTATACACGTCCAGAATTCGATGTGCATGTGAAAGTGTGGCTCCGTTTTATTGATGATGCACTGGTGGTGTGGAGGGAAGGTGTGCCTGAGTTGGAGAAATTTCTCGATCAGCTCAATTTGAACCAGAGAAATATCCACCTCACATACACTGCCAGCAGGGAAGAGATTTCCTTCCTTGATCTGAGGATAGTGAAGGATGGAACGGATTTGAGGACCACTACCTTCCGCAAGCCAACAGCTGGGAATACTCTCCTCCACGCCACCAGCCATCACCCTAAGCATCTGATCAGAGGTATACCTACTGGGCAGTTTCTTCGTATTAAAAGAAACTGCTCTAATGATGAGAATTTTAGACGGGAGGCTGCACAAATGTACCAACGGTTTAAGGGCTATCGACATGAGGTGTTGTGCTCCGGTGCTGAGAGTGCCCTGGAGACCCCCCGAAGTAATTTATTACGGGGGGGGGGGGGGAGACGAGAAAGGAACATATGGGGGAAGGAGACTGGTTCCAAATTTATCTCTCCCTATAGTTCTAACTGGTCACAAATACGCGAGGTCCTGGTCAAACAATGGCCAATTCTCCAGGTGGACCCAACAGTGGGCCCCTTGGTTGGATGTAGACCGCAGATGGTGGCCCGGCGGGCACCCAACCTGCGGGACCATTTGGTGCATTCCGATATCTTGCCGCAGGGAACGTGGCTGAGGGAGTTCACTGGCAAGGGTATGTACAAATGTGGTGGTTGCTCGGTGTGTGAGTAAATGTGGAAACGGGAAGAACGTTCCAAGCACCACATAAAAACAAACAATGGGACGTCCGCAGCTTTATAAACTGTAACACTGAGTGGACAGTGTACATTATCCGATGCCCATGTCCTCTATTATATGTCGGTATGACGACTCGGAAATTGAAAAAGAGGATTATTGAACATTTGAGCAACATAAACTGTGGCAAGAAACCTAATGGGGAATACAGGAGTGCTGTTGCAGAACATTTTTGTGAAATCCATAGGGGAGAGACATCTGGTTTTAGATTTATGGGTATACACAAGCTTCAGGGAAATAGAAGAGGTGGAGATAGGGAGAAGATGCTGCTGCAACATGAGTGCAGATGGATTTATCTTCTGGATTCCCTGACCCCGAATGGACTAAACCAGGAGTTGTGTTATGCTCCATTCTTGTAAAGGAGCACTAAATTTATATGCACTACGAGGGTTGTTTCTTTAATGGGATGTGTCAAACTATAAGATGACTTCATGAAATATGAGATAAATAAATAAGGAAGAATTATGAATATAACCCCTGAGAGATGCAACAAGAGTGCTTCACGACTGTATGTGCAAGTGGAAGACTAACCAGGAATGCATATGCCAACGAGTCAGTATCTGGTCACTATGGCGACATATGATGCTTGTTGACGGAAGCCTTGATTGTGGGGGCTCCCATAACCACGCCTCTTAGACGTACGAACGTACGCATAAAGCTTCTTCCTGCCCGCCACGCCACGCATCCTGACGAAGCTCGCAGTGGGCGGGTGCAATGCATCGGTGGGCAGGGCTACACCACGTGCGTTTTGAGTGCTCAACAGGCCGGGTGGCCGCGCGGCAATATAACCATTGCTACTGCTTCAGCTCCCCCTGACTGGCTGCGGTGGGTAGAGCTGTAGAGCACGTAGAACGTATTTCCCTTGACGGAACTTGGAGGCTTACGAGGCGGATGAGCAGCAGACTGATTGCCTGCAGTGGGGACCTCGAACTAATAGCCCAGTGACGGAAAGAGAGGAGGACATTGAGGAACTGACCGCTGATGACTGGAGGATATACGCCAGGTGACCGGGTGGTAAGACACAGTGGACGGCGTGTCTGTCATTACAGCGGTCTGTGACACTGAATGTTGGTTTATGCCTGTGCTGGGCCGGCTGAGGCCATTTGCAACACCTTTAAGAGGCAGCACCTGTCTCCACACTCTGAAGAAAACCGCAACGTGGTACCGGTACCAGAGTGTATGGAATGAATGTGTTTGGTTGCAATTGGTGACTGTAGGAGCGCTCCGCACTGTTTTTAAGTGTTTTTAGGGCAGGTGTGATGTTTTGTGTACGTTTTGATACTGTTAATCGACAGGAATAAAGGTTATTTAAAATTGTATACCCTGAGCGGCAGCATAGCGTTTTTTTGTATTTCAGGTGTCTTAGTTTCACTATGAGCTGCTCCTAGCACTGCTAGCAGCAGTGTTTAGTATTGGGTGCATTCATTGGTGAGTGAGAGAGACAGATTTTGTTGTTTAACTTTGGAAATAGCCGACCATATCAGGCTCTCGCTACTTCGCAGCCGTTAGATGCCTTCACAGTCGCCTGGACCCGATTGGGCTCAGCTATTTTTTCCTGAAGCCCAATTGGGACAGAGCTAGTGCACATGTGCAGGGAGCCAACTCTTCAGTGGTTCCAGTGATGGAATGAGACTGCGGAGGAGAACGGCAGAAGCTTCTTTAGGATCTAGAGGCTTCCCTCTCTCGAGGCGAGTACCCCTTGGGGCAATTTTCTATGTTTCTGATTTTCTTTAAACTAATTTATAGATTGAAGTGATGACTTTCTTTTAGATTGATTATAACTGATGTATGACAGCACCATCCACCTGTATTGTCTGAGCACCCTCCTCATGGTTTACGCGGTGTAACCATAAGGTGTGCAAAGCACTTAAAAGAATACTATCGATTGAAACAACTTTTTTTTTAATACTCTATATTAGTGTACACATTACCACTAGTGCTAGGGGCACTTTATTTATTCACCCAGGTCTCTCTCCCTCTATCCCTGCTTAAAAATTCATTTCTGGGGGGCGCATGCGCGACGTCGTAGCGAGTGGATGCAGCTTTGCTGAGCTCCGTCTCGCCGGGTGAGATAACACAGCTTTTCACTGGCTAACCTCCGCTGAAGATTCCCGGCTTCCCTCTGATCAATGCCCTAGATGTCCGGGAGGACGACCAGGAGCACGAAGTCTGGCCTGAAGCCTCTTGTGTCCCAGAGCACTATCCCGGAGCTGTTTGGGCCTAAACAGACGCCATCGCGCGTTTCCAAGATGGCGTCCGCCCCTAAGAAAGCTACTACGGAGAACTTAAATCCGAGCTCTCTGACTGGATCGCAGGCCTCGCTGACGGAGGAAATTAACCTGGACCAGCTATACAAGGACATCAAAATGATGTTTCGGAAGGAACTATCTGCTGCGGTGAGTGATCTCTCAGCCAAAATAGATGAAATAGGGGAGAGGGTTGATCACCTTGAGAAGCAGTCAGATCAATTGGGAGATGCGAGGGAGGCGGACAAGGCCAGGATAGATGCCCAGGACATCAAAATAGACATGATGGAACTCAAGATGGAAGACCTTGAAAATAGGTCACGTAGAGCTAACATCAGAATTAGAGGAGTACCTGAGGACGTCACGGATCTCAAGAATATGGCTATGAAACTTTTCACAGATCTCTTGCCGCAGAAACCCCAGAAGGAATTCCATATTGTCCGCATACACAGAGATTTTAATAAACCGCGGAATACGGATCTCCCAAAAGACATTGTTTTAAAGTTTCTTCACAAGGAAACTAGGGATGCAGTATTACTAGCGGCCCGAGACATTGGCACTCTTCCTGGTCTCTCCGAGTCAGTTAAGCTCTTTGCTGATCTTTCACCCCTTACTCTCGCCAGACGTAGAGAAATGAGGCCCTATACAGAGATCCTTTCCAAAGAAAGCCTCCGATACAGATGGGGGTTTCCGTTTGCCCTCCAGTTTCAATTCAACAACAGAGCTCACGCAGGGGCGTCTCTAGCCATTTTGTCACTCCAGGCGAGAAATCCTGTGGCACCCCCCCCCCCCCCCCCCGTGATTGCCCCCAGTCCCATACCCCGCACCCCTCATGGTGAACACCACTCCTGTGGTGAACCCCACCCCCAAGACCCCCGAAAATCATAATGCAGCAGCGTTTCACCAGAAAATGTACTTATTGCGGCATGGGTTCACCAGAAAATAGTTGTTATGCAGCAGAGCGTTTCACCATAAAATATACTTATTGCGGCATGCACTCACACACACCACACACAGTACACACACACACACACACACACACACACACACACACACACACACACAGTACACACACTGCACACAACATACACACTATACACAGTACACACACACACACACACACACACACACACACACACTAGACATGCACAGCACAGTACACACACTATACACACACACACACACACACACACACACAGTACACACACTGCACACAACATACACACACACACACAGTACACACACTGCACACAACATACACACTATACACAGTACACACACACACACACACACTTTAGACACGCACAGCACAGTACACACACACACACACACACACACACACACAGTACACACACTGCACACAACATACACACACACACACACAGTACACACACTGCACACAACACACACACACACACACACACACACACACACACACACACACACACACACACACTATACACAGCACACAGTAGACATACACTATACACATACAGAGATAGGAGGAGTGGAGTGAGACTGAGAATAGCCTGAGATGGAGCAGTTTATCTGTATTGCAGTCCCACATTACACAGAGACTAGTTGCTGGTAATAGGACTGCTGTCCCTGCCAATCTCTTACACAAGTCAGCAAGCAGCCCTCCTGGAGTCTAGGGACTGTCAAAACTTTTCAACCTGTTTAAGACCTTATCTGCACATGCAGTCATTATAACAATGGAGAGAGACCAGACAGATTTTTTCCCACTGACCCTCCAGACGAGTTCTACATCATGCTGTGTATATTTACCAGCTAGCCTGCCCTCTAATTGCACTTTTATCAGCTAGCCTAGTATTTTACATTGCCTTACATCAACAAACCTGAATACAGCAGACACAGGACCAACCCTAAATCATTGAATGAAAGGCGGCCTGGGGGGAAGTCAATGCCTGGCTGCTACATAGTCTCTACATCCACGCAGTTAGCAGTAGCAGAGAGAGAGGGACTGAATTCTCAGGAGTTGGACTCAGGAGCTGATGATGCTGTACTCCTCGGATCCCTGACTAGGATGAGTGCCTTCTCTCACTGACTCATTCATTACTGTGGTTCTTTGAATCATTGAGCTGAAGTCCAGTCAGCCCCGCTGCTGCTGTGTAAACTGACACCTGAGTCAGCTGAGAGGCATTTCTTCTCTCACTACTCAGTGCAGAAGCGCCCTTGCCTCTTCCTGTCGCCTTAGGCGAAAATTTATAGCTGCCTAATGGCTCGGACGCCTCTGAGCTCACGTATGCAGATCTCTGGAGGAAGCCAAGAGGGCCTTTACTATCTGCGGCTTTGATTTACCACCTGTTCCTGATCCCCCTCTCCCTCTACAGGACCCGAAACCGTCCAGAGCATAGTCTGAGGTGAAGAATAGAAAGAGACTCAGACAACAACAGGCTCCTGACCTCCCTTCTACATCGCAGGATACCTGAAACTCATATCTGTTTTGCCCTAATGGAAATCCTGCAGGCTCTTTTTCTTCTAGAGCTAACTACGGAACTTATCCTTAGCTGGGAATCTTCTTTATTTTTGCTTTTTTTGTGGTGGACCATCCTGGCCCCACTGGTTTTTAGTTTATAGCCGTTGATCTCAGGACGTTTTTCATAACTTTATTGTGGTTATCCACCTAGCTACGTCTTTTTGTTGCTCCCTGAAAATGTGGTTGGCTGATCTGGTCATCCCTTTGGGCTGTCCAGCTCCCCTAACCTCGTAAGGAGATTTGGATCTCCATCTGCCTATATGTGTCCTTGCTTATATTTCAGGTATGAAGGAAAAATACTATTGTATGGGGTTTTCAGTATTGTACTTTCTAGATGGTAGGAGGGTGAGGGAGGGAAGGTGGGGGGGGGGGAGGGGGTTACCAGCAGGATTGTCTAGGGGAATACCTGAGCTTGCTTTTATGAATCATAATGGTTAAGATACTTTCTCACAATGTGAGAGGATTTAACATCCCCTCTAAGAGGGGGAAGGCTTTCCAGAGCTACCTACGTCATAAGCCTGACATTATAGCACTGCAGGAGACTCACTTTACTGAAGCCTCCTATCCCAAATTTCTCCACTCTCAATATAAGAGATGCTATTTATCCTCCTCACCTAATAAAAAAGTTAAAGGAGTCGCCACTTTAATTCATAACTCTTGCCCTATTCAAATAACAGAAACATTTAGGGATGGCTCTGGAATCTTCCTCATTCTTGTAGGTAACTTGCACTCTGAAACAGTAGGGATTGTCAACTTATATGCCCATCCAGCCAATCCAGTACAATCATTTATTGCCTGTGCTCAGAAGATTCTTTCTCTTGACTTAAGAACTATCTTCTGGTCCGGAGACTTCAACTTACTTTTTAATTGCTCATTAGACTCATCTAGTCATTCTGGAGATAGACTCACTAAGGTACAGAGATCTAAATTGAATTACTATATTAAGCTGCTGGCCTTATCAGACACTTGGAGGGAATTTAATGGAACTAACCGGGGCTATACTTATTATTCTCCTCAGCATAGAACCCACTCACGTATTGATGCCATTCTCACAACCTCAGCAACCCTACCTAATTTAATTTTTGCAAGACATGTACCAGTTTCTTGGTCAGACCATGACTTTGTCTTGGCTGCATTTGAGGATACTATTTCTCTACGCTTTGCTAGAACTTGGAGGCTTAATGAAGCTCTTCTTTATGATTCTTCTAATATAAATCGAATCTCTGAGCATCTTTCAGACTACTTTAAGCTGAATGATTCCCCAGAGATTAACCACCCTGGTGTTCTATTAAGATCGCCAGGGCGGCTGCGGGAGGGTTTTTTTAAATAAAAAAAAAACTATTTCATGCAGCCAACTGAAAGTTGGCTGCATGAAAGCCCACTAGAGGGCGCTCCGGTCGCGTCTTTCTTATCGCCTCTGGCAATGAGCGGCCTTCCTTGTTTTGCTTACCTCGTCGCCATAGCGACGAGCGGAGTGACGTCATGGACGTCAGCCGACGTCCTGACGTCAGCCGCCTCCGATCCAGCCCTTAGCGCTGGCCGGAACTGATTGGTCCGGCTGCGCAGGGCTCGGGCGGCTGGGGGGACCCTCTTTCGCCGCTCCTCGCGGCGAATCGCCGCAGAGCGGCGGCGATCGGGTAGCACACGCGGCTGGCAAAGTGCCGGCTGCGTGTTCTGCTTTTTATTTGATAAGAATCGGCCCAGCAGGGCCTGAGCGGCACCTTCCGTCGGTAATGGACGAGCTGAGCTCGTCCATACCGCTAAGAAGGTTAAGCCAGATGTCCTTTGGTGTGCCCACAAGGCCTCTGTGCGAGGTGAATTAATTAAATTAACCTCCCAGCAGAAACGCAAACGTACAGAAATTCAATATAACTTGGAAACAAAGCTAAACCGCTTAAATAGAGCATTTCAGAGCTCTCCTACACCCTACCTTCGCAAACTAGTATCCGATACCAAGCTTCAGTTAGACATAGTCCTCTCAAATATGACTGAAAAACAATTTAGGTGGACTAGATCCAAATTCCACAAATATTTAAACAAACCAGATAAATGGCTTGCCATTAAATTGAGAGCTCAACAACAAATAAATAGAGTACAAAAAGTAAGATTGGAATCCGGTAGGGAGACCACTGATCCTACATTAATATATAAGACATTTCATACCTTTTACCATAAGCTTTATAATCCATCCTAGATGCCTACGGAGGAGGAAGCTTCGGCTTTTCTATCTGGCGTTAATCTCCCCTACCTAACAGATAACTCTAGAAAACTCCTCAACTCTGTTATCTCAGAAGAGGAAATTTTAGAGACCATAAAAAAACTTAAATCGGGGAAGGCGCCAGGCCCAGATGGGCTTTCTGGCCTATACTACAAAAAGTTTAAATATTTACTAGTACCCTACCTGAAGAGACTGTATGGCTCTATTATGAAAGGTCACAATACCCTCCCCGAGTTTTTAGCTGCTCAGATAGCAGTCATCCCCAAAAATAGTCAAGATCCACTGTCGCCTAAAAATTATAGGCCTATATCTTTGCTCAACATCGACTATAAGCTCCTTACCTCAGTTCTTGTAGCTAGGCTTAATATATTTCTTCCTGATATGGTTCACAGGGACCAAGTGGGCTTTGTTCCATCTCGCCAGGCCACAGATAATGTTCGCAGAATCATTGATATCATTACCCACGCAAATCTACACTCTAATAAATTAGCAGTAGTGGCCTTAGATATTGAAAAGGCTTTTGACAGCCTCCAATGGCCTTATATGCTAGCTGCACTCAAAAAATTTGGAATTAGAGGTGACTTTCTCTCAGCCATACAGGTTCTCTATTCATTTCCCTCAGCAACACTTAAAATCCCATCCCCAACCCAAATCCCAATACCTATAACAAGGGGAACTAGGCAGGGATGCCCACTTTCCCCAGCCCTCTTCGCACTTGCGATAGAGCCCTTAGCCTTAATGATCAGGAAAACACCTGAAATTAAGGGATATGTAGTGGGTAAGACAGAGTATAAGTCTGCTTTTTTTGCAGACGATTTAGCCTTAACAATTTCAGAACCTCAGATTTCTCTTCCATCCGTATTCCAACTTATGGATGCATTTGGGAACATTTCAGGCCTACGTCTCAATTTAAGGAAGTCTGAGATGTTAGCTTGCAATTATTCTAACCATCAGGCTAAATTGCTGGCTGCCAAATTTAACCTACAGTATTGCGAACATTATATAAAATATCTAGGTGTGAAGATCACAAGCTCATATTCTGACTTGTTTAAATATAATTATGCCTCAATGATTCCTAGTTTGCGAGGCTTGTTGAAGGAATGGCACCACTACTCGATATCTTGGCTGGGGAGAATAAAGTCGTTTCGCATGACCTTACTACCAAAAATGTTGTACCTATTTAGGACCCTCCCTTGCCGGGTTAAAAAATCTGACCTCCATAAGCTCCAATTAGATATTTTTGGCTTTGTCTGGGCAAATAAGAGATCTAGAGTTCAACGTGCCTACATGTTTCAGCCCAGGGTTAAGGGAGGTTTATCACTTCCAAACCTATTTGGCTATTACAGGGCAGCACAATTAGCTCAGGTTGCCCCTATCTTTGCTGGACCTAGAGCTGGACCTAGAGAATGGCACCACTACTCGATATCTTGGCTGGGGAGAATAAAGTCGTTTCGCATGACCTTACTACCAAAAATTTTGTACCTATTTAGGACCCTCCCTTGCCGGGTTAAAAAATCTGACCTCCATAAGCTCCAATTAGATATTTTTGGCTTTGTCTGGGCAAATAAGAGATCTAGAGTTCAACGTGCCAACATGTTTCAGCCCAGGGTTAAGGGAGGTTTATCACTTCCAAACCTATTTGGCTATTACAGGGCAGCACAATTGGCTCAGGTTGCCCCTATCTTTGCTGGACCTAGAGCTTCATTGTGGGTGGATTTGGAGGCATCCTTGTGTGATCCATATAAGCTACAGTCCTTGGTTTGGTCCTCGATTCCCTGGTCATCTTTTTCAAAACATGTTCTCCCCTCAACTTTTTTAACACTCCAGCTGTGGAAAAGGTCTAGGGAGCACTTGAGGCTATCCTCCAGTCCCTCATCACTAACATCCTTATTAGGGAACCCCAACTTTCCTCCTGGTTACCTTCAAGACTTCTCCTGGACCTCCCATAAAAACATGACAAATGTATCAGCTTTTTGGTCAGGCGGTAGATTACTAACCTGTAGAGAGGTCCTGGAGAAAGCAGAGCTCTCACCGAAATACTCCTACCAAATTACCCAAATTCTCCATTTTTTTAGATCAATCACTCCTCGTGGCTACACCATTCAGAGAACCTATTTTGAAAACTGGGTAACTAATTCACCCTTAGAAGGGGGACTTATCTCTCAACTTTATGCCACTATTTTAGAGAATAGCTCCTCAGGAATTGAGCAGATCAAAAAATTTTGGACCACGGAATTTCGGGTTTCCCTTGATCAAGAGGACTGGTTGGAGTGCTTCACTACCCTTACGAAGGGTAGTCTATATTATTCCCTAATAGAGACAAATATCAAAGTATTCCATAGGGCTTACATTACCCCATATTGCCTTCATAAGGCCAACTTAAATCCCTCCCCGTTATGCTTCAGAGGCTATGGAGGAACTGGCACGTTCTCTCATATGTGGTGGACATGCCCACTAGTCTCATCCTATTGGAATAAAGTCACAACATTAATTCATAGAGTTACCTCACTCACGATAGGACTAGATCCAGCAATCCTAATCTTGGGACACAAACCTTTACATTTTACCCACCAGGCCAAATCATATCTAGCAGCTAGTTGGAGGTCTTCGGCCCTACCAATTAGACCCCTTATTAATAGAATTCATCAATTAATGATCTATGAGAGAATGTTAGCTATCTCTTCGGACAGAGTAGACCACTTCCAAAAGACGTGGGATCCCTGGATACAGTATGCAGACAATAGGGGTCTTCACTATACCATGTACTTTAGCTGATCTCCTGACTCCTGGGATTGCATTCAATAACTTGCCTTTTCCCCCTATCCTATGGTCGACCCATACCTCCCATCCCCAATTAACATAACCAGGCATCTCCAATTCAATTCCTTCCTTCACCTCCTCCACATAACTATACTGATATCTAACCCCACCGCTGTTAAGTTACCTACCCCATAAAACTGCAATCACTGGCTCTTCTTTAGTGGAACAGGAAGGGTAACAGCTAGGATTTTCCTGGCTTAGGTTGCTGACCTGTCCACTTACTGTTAGCAATAATTGCTGCTCAATAATTGGTTTAGAACATATAAACTTTAGATGCCACTTTCCAGGTTGCCCCAGACCTCAACTCACTTCTGACTTTAGGCCATCCTGACCTAATGGACTGGGCTCCTTTATCCAGGATACTATGTTGTAAATATAACAAATTGTTTTATATGTCTCTCTAGATTTTTCTTTCCACACATCTCTGGAGGGGCTAATTTCTATAGGATTATGTTCACCAATTGTTTGACTTTTTGCTACTATAACTGTTTTGCTATCTTCAATAAAACTGATTGAAACTAAAAATTCATTTCTCACACAGCTCACAAATATATTTCACTGTGTCACTCACAGCATGCAGGAGACATGAGGAGAAATAGGCTGATCTGAGGTGGTAACAGGTAACTAAATGAGCTGTAAATATTGCTGGAATATAACTAGCTATAACACTAGTCTGTGTCTGCTTGTGTACTGTGTCTGCTTGTGATGAGGATTCACTCCAGGCTGCATCTACTTTACAAGCTGCTGAGAGGGGCAGACCACCGTTTACAATTAGCATTATTAGTATCTTTATCAGTCAAAAGAAGCAAAGATAATAAACACACATTGCTAGAATCTTTAACCCCTTACCACCATAGCAATAAGATTCTTTCAGCAAGGTGATAATTAAACTATAAACTGAGGAGTTGATAGCAACTCCCCTGTGCAGAGACATGGTCTAGCCCTCTGGGAGCCTAGTATTAGATACATTTTGTATCTAAAACTGCCAAGGATTTTACAGCTGAGAGGAACAGCTGTGAGAGGAATCAAATTGCTCCTAGTACTTGTCCTAATGTGTGCTACAACATACAGCATTTAAAAATAAATGCATAGATCGATAGTATTCCTTTAACAATTTGTCAAAAATAAGACATTACATGGATTTCTAATTAGCCAATTTATGATTTTCTAGGCTAAACTAGAATATGAGTCCTGCAGGTTGAGAGAGTTTGCACATCTGTCCTAGATACCTACAGAACAGCTGGAACTAGTAGGACGTTTTTCTGAATAAACTATGCCTAAACTCGAAACCTGCAAGACACTGATAATTTGCCCAAGAAAGTTTCATCACTTTATTTATTAAGCCTGAGGAATCTATCATGTTCTTCCCATTACAGTGTCTCCAGACATGAAACTGACAAATCGAGCTACCACCTCTCTTACTGAGTGAGAGGGCTCCTAAACCTGTCTCTTCCTGTAAGAGAAATGTTATTTCAACAACCTAACTAGAAATATCACAATATAACAATCTGGCAATGTCTCTTCAGAGGGCAGGATTGTTCACTGGGTCATTCAAGCAAGACTGAAATGGATTACCCATTTTTTCATAATGAAAGAATGTATAAAATATGATTATAGAAAGTTATCAAAAACATCTAATAATGATCATATTGTTGTCAAAAACTCCAGTTTATAATCTGGCAATGGCATTGTACTACTGTCTGCATTGTGTTGTGTATCTTTTTGCTATTACCTGCATTGTTGTATCTATTGTCTATTACCTGTATTGTTCTGTCACCCCTGTTGTCATTGTCTGCAACCCTATTTATTGTACTGGGCTGCATAATATGTTGGCGCTATATAAATCTAATAAATAATAATAATAATAATAATGATCAGAGTTTGCATAGGAAAATAAAAGGGATTTAAAATCATAAAAGTCTAAAGTTGTGGTAAATCTTCTATAATAATTCCCATGTCCCTGCGTCCTCCTTTGTCCCTGTCCCTGTGCGTTTGGCTTATGCGCATGCGCGGCACGCAGTCTGACGCTAGGACAGCAGGACAGGGCTACGGGGGAGGGCATGTGTGCGCGCGGTGTGCTGGCGCGGGCACACATTACGGCTGTGTGCGCACATGCGCGCTTACCTGCGGGCGATGCCACGGTGACAACAGAGGTGGGAGGGGGGTTGTGAGGGGAGAGTCCTGACGCCCATTATTGTAATGGGCCTTAGGTGTAGTCTTTGTAATTAGTCCAGCAATATTACAAAGTCCAACCAGAGGTCCGTTCTGGCATCAAAAGATGTTGGATGGTATTGGTCAGACAGACAAAGACCCAAGGGCCATTGTCACTCTGCAGTCCAGACCTTTATCCCCCTCTCTGCTGGGGTGGAGATTGTAATGAGAACTGGGTGGACTCTGCCTTTCTAAACCAGACCACCCTCCCCCTAATAGGGAAGAAAGAGATAAGTAATCTGTGAATATGCCATATCTACTTGGCAACACATAGGACAATGATTCTAAGATCGGTTTTGGTTTTAGCCTGAGCTCTCAAATTCATACATATCAAACATTGGTGGTTTATTATATTTCATAGCTCAGAAATCAATAACTTGGTTTTAACACATGATACAAGTATGACTGACGTCCTGAAACATTCATATTTCGTCCAGTAATAATATCTACTTTGGGAAAGCTTGGCATCAACCAAAGTATAAAAATATGATAGATATATTAAATCTATATAGTTCTAGAATTCTGCGCTGAACTTTGGTAGCAAGGAACAGATGTCTTCTCTGACATGACCCTGCGTTTGGCCCATCGCTGTCCTGGAGGGATGATTTATGAGACTGGGCTCTACTTTGCTTATCAGTATGCCCTTGCCTGCTTAACATGTCCTGGTAATTAGGGCTGTGAAGTCAGAGTCTCAGGGTCGGAGCATTTTTTGGGTACCTGGCGTTGGAGTTGGGGAAAAATGCACCGACTCCTAATGAATTTAACCAGTTCACCCCCAAGGGTTTTTACCGGAACCAGAGCAATTTTCCCCTTTCAGTGCTCTTCCCTTTTATTCGCCAATAACTTTTTCACCACTTATCACAGCAAATTGATCAATACCTTGTTTTTTTGCCACTAAATAGGCTTTTTGGGGGTGATATTTATTTTCAGATTTAACTTGTTTTATGTATTTTAAAGGGAAAAACAAGGAAAAAATGGAAAAATACACTATTTCTCCAATGTCATCCCCTATAGTTTTAAAATAAACACTGGTACTGTGCATAAAACCCACAAATTGTATCTGCCTATTTGTCCTGGTTATCACAAGATATAAATTATGTCCCTAGTACAAAGCATGGTGACAATATATTATTTGGAAATAAAGGTGTATTTTTTCTATGTTGTGTTTTTTGTTTTCTCATTGCAAACTACCAATGAAATCAAGCCCTTATTTGCAAATACAAAAGGAAAAACAGAGCGCTCCGATGGTGCGTTACCACTTTTAATAAATTAGCACGCTTAAAATCAATGCACTTACAATGTATGTGCAAGGAATGCACATTTAAGAGGCCACCAGCGAGTCCCCTCTGCGTCCTGTGCCTGGCCAGGGCTGACAGGGTCCGTGCGGATGGTGGGCAGGTATGGAGGAGGACAACCGCCGGCTCACGATCCTCTCGGCAAGCCGTCTGACGTCACTACGCGTTTCGGCGCTTAACCACGCCTTCTTCAGGTGACGCGACGGCTGAACGGCTGCCGATTTCATCATGGTGCACTGCGCATTGACCCGCCTGTTGGGGCGGAGCGGAGCGCTCCATGTAATAAAATGGAAGTTTAAAATACAATAAAGTTTAATAGAAAGCTTGTGTAAAAAAGGGGAAAAGATTTAGTAAAAAAGGTTTTCCAATAATTGATAATTAACGTGTTTTGGTTTCTGGACGTAGAAACTACGTCCAGAAACCATGTGCGCTGCCGCGCGCCCCCGCGGCCGATCGCGCGCGTGCACGCGCACTCCCGGCCGCGGATTCGGTAGTCAGGGAATCAATGTATCGGACTATGAAGTCCGATCACTGATTCCTCTCCCCCGCTGAAAAAGCGACAGCTTCTCTCGGAAGCTGCGCCTTTTCTGGCCATTCACTTCCTGATGCGCCACTCTAAGCGTGTGTTACGCTTAGAGTGACGTCATGTAAACAAACTCATGGCCGCCATCTTGTGGCCAAAAAGTAATACTACTCCTGAAAATAAAAATGAAATAAAATCAACACACATTTACATTATAAATCTATTGTTTACCCCCCACCCTCCCAAAACTACCCAAATAAAATGTTTACTATAAATAAAAAAAACCATTACAATTAAAAAAAAAAAAAACATGTAAATATTTACCTAAGGGTCTAAACTTTTTAAATATCAATGTAAAGATGAAATATTTCTATATTTTTTTTATTTTAAACTTGTTAATAGTGATGGATGCAAAATGGAAAAAATGCACCTTTATTTCCAAATAAAATATTGTCGCCATACATTGTGATAGGGACATAATTTTAATGGTGTAATAACCGGGACATATGGGCATATACAATACGTGAGTTTTAATTATGGAGGCATGTATTATTTTAAAACTATAATGGCTGAAAACTGAGAAATAATGAATTTTTCCATTTTTTTCTTATTTTTCCTGTTAAAATGCATTTACAGTAAAGTGGCTCTTAGCAAAATGTACCCCCCAAAGAAAGCCTAATTAGTGGCGGAAAAAACAAGATATAGATCAGTTCATTGTGATAAGTAGTGATAAAGTTATAGGCTAATGAATGGGAGGTGAACATTTCTCTCGTGAAAACCACGGAACCTGAATGGGTTAATTTGTGATTACAAACTTAATAAATATAAAAAAGGAACTGCAGGCTCCCGGATTATAAAAAAGGTTCCTGCAGTGTTCGATTGAACATACGGCTTGCATAGGCTGCGTGGGACTCGCCAGTCAGCCTCAGCCAAAACATTAAAACCACAAATGTTGATGTAAGAAAAGGGGGGGGGGAGGAGGAAGGGGTGGAAAGGATGGATAATAGACTTGCATTCAGCAACTATCAAGCAAGTCACTGCTCCATGCTGATAGGATAGTTCGTGGGTTTGGAAATTTAAAGTGTTAGACCAAATTTCTTAATAATTTAATAATTCATGTGTAAACATGGGAAGCCCAAAATGTATCTATTGGCTGTAATGTGATGGGGCTAAAAGTAGATCACATTTAATGGAATTTTATATAAATGGATGGTAAAAATTATATATATATATATAGGTAAATATGTAAAATATATACGGATATATGATATAATATAAAATGTTATGTAAGTAAAAACTTATATATGAGGAGCGCTCTGTTTTTCCTTTTGTGTTTCCTATTTTTAGCATACTGGCACCACCCAGTTTACAGAGCAGCACCGAGGTGATATCCATTTAAAGGGCCATACCCATCTTAAGCTAGCGCCGGTACTAACACTTTGCAGCTCCTTATTTGCAAATATAACAGTAAAACACCCTCATAGCATACATATTTATAAAGCTGAGTCCCTAAGGTAACTATTTATGCATTCTCTTTTCAATTCTGTCACTTTTGGTATTTTTGCAAGTGTTTTATTTTGGCACAGAGTATATGGAAATAACAATTGTATTGCTTCTCATTCAGTTTGCCAAAATATAAAAATCAGATGACACATGCATAATCTCTCAAACACCCCAAAGTCTCTTCTCTTGCTTGTCACGGTTAAAATGATACACTATACACATCATCCAATAGCGTTTTGGCCACATAATACATAATCATGAGCAGCGCCAATGTAATTTTCAAGGCCCTTTTTTGCACCAGAAACAATACAGTCATTCTTTCCTAGCAAAACCACTGGAGTCTCAGAACATTCGATGCAAGTCATAAATGATACCATTCTGAAAACTAGAGAACCAGACCTACTCAGATATACATATTTTTTAACATTTGCACTTCTGCGGTTTTGCTGAAATTGCACCATAACTTTGAAAATGGCATTTTTTTTTTTACAGTTTTTTTCACTTTGGCACGAAAAGACAATTCAAATTACATATGCATAATCTCTCAAACACACCAAATTCTCTTCTCTTGCTTGTCACGGTTAAAATGATACCCTCTATACAATATCAAATTGCTTTTTGGCCACGCAATACACTATTAACCATGAACAGCACCAATGGATTTTTCTAGGCCCTATTTTTACCAAATGTAACAATGTAATTCTTTCTTCTCAAAACCCCAGGAGTGTAAAGCTGGCCACTAACGGTCCAATTTCTAGCGAAAAATCGTTCAAGCGATCAGAAATTCTGATCGGACGAAAAATTGTTTACTACACCATCAACTAACCAATCATTGCTTCCTATCTATCACGACCACCAAGAAAATCAAAATTTTCGTTCGACGAAAATTCATTTGGGCGACATTTTTTTCACTCGTTCATAATCGATTGTGTCCACCAATGGAGATTATTTACAACCAATCGGATGAGAATTTCTGATCGCTCGAACGATTTTTCGCTAGAAATTGGACCGTTAGTGGCCAGCTTTAGAACATTCAATAAAAGACACAAATGTTACCATTCTGAGAACTAGAGACCACCCAGACCTACTCAGATATTGTTATTTTGTTACATGTGGAACTCACCATTGCAGGTCTAGCAGGATAAAGTCAATCAAGAGGTCATACGCCAAGGCAAGCCAGTGGTCAGAAGATGGAGGGTGGCTGCAGAGTAAAGTCTTGTGCCTAACACTCTCACCTTGCAGCAGAAAGTCCAAGTAGGAAAAAACTATTTGCAGGTTGTAGGAGTCCTGGGTTTTCTCCAAACTTCTGGGGTTCCTCCCACACCCCCAAAAATGTGGTAATGTGAACTAGTGGTAACTGTGAGCTGAGAGCTCCTGTGAGGGACAGTAAGTGGTAAATAAAAGTAGAAAGGAAAAATTAAAGTCCAATGAAAATTTAGGGTAATAAAAATAAAGTCTAATAGCTGCTGTGGGAAAGATATGCCTCAAAGCAGCTGACAACGCAGAGTCCCGGCATTTGAAGGTCACTTTGGGCCATAGTATCTGCTGTCACTCCGCCTCTTGTTCTTGGTGCACACCCGGCATTGTTTCTGTGGCTTCTTCTTAATTGGGTTCGGGGGGATCAAGGCAGGAAAATGTTTTCCCCTTAGACGAACTGCGCCATCCCGTTGCATTGGATTGAATTCCTCCATATAGTTTATGCTTTTATTAATCAGTGACCTTAAAATATCTTGCATAAATGGGAGGTAGCTGTTACCCTGGCCTGTCTTTTTAAAAAGCACAAAAGCATTGTTCATGGCCATGTGCAGGAGGTAAAAAAACGTTTTTTGTACCAGGCCCGCTTTAAAAAAAAAAAAAAAAAAAAGTAGTAGGAGAGCACTTGGTCCGCAAGATCCACCGCACCCATATTTTTTGTGTAGTCGACCAATGCCACTGGCTTCTCAATCTGCTCTCTGGAGGTTGAGACAGGAACCATTTCTTCATTATGAATGAATGTCAGGACTAGAGATGTGGCGAACGGTTCCCAAACCGTTCGCCGGCGAACATCTCTGAATCCATGGGGGTTTTACTACTTCCGGGTCGCTTTGACCCGGAGTAGTACGCCTGCGCTGCCCGGCGGAGCGCGTCCTAGATCGCGCTCCTGTTGCAGGGCACTTTCTGCGCATGTGCGTGACGTCATGAATGACGTCAGGCTCATGCACAGAGAGTGCCCGACAACAGGAGCGTGATCTAGGACACGCTCCGCCAGGCAGCGCAGGCGTACTGCTCCGGGTCAGAGTGACCCGGAAGTAGTAAAACCCCCAGAGATGTTCGCCGGGCGAACAGTTCGCCACATCTCTAGTCAGGACCATGACATCTCTCTTGTCCCTGTATTTTACAGCCAGGAGCTCACCACTTCTGAGACTGTATGATTAACCTTTAGTTAATTATGCGGTTTGGCCTCACCGTCCCACAGGCACCAGTCTCTGCAGAATATAAAAATTTGAAAAGGGGAATGCTGGTGTAAAAAATATCCATGTACACATGATAGCCTTGGTGGAGGAGTGGGTTGGCTAGTTTTGCCACAAGTTTCCAATTGGTTGGCATATACGGAGGACACCCAGCTGGCTGTAAACGGCTATCTTTGCCCTCATACAGCAAAAAAGCATATGTGTAGCCACTGCTGCACTCACATAGCTTATAAAATTTCAGCCCATACTTTGCAGCCTTACTTGGAATATATTGCTTTATCCCTAATCTGACATGGAAGGGTAGGAGGGATTCATCCACTGCAAAATCTCTTTCTGGGGTGTACACCTCACTAAATTTTCTACTGAGGTGTGTAAGGATGGGCCTCAGCTTTAAAAAGCTTACCATAGGCAGGATCATCTCTGGGGACATTTTCTGAATTATCAGCAAAGTGCAGGCATTTCATAAGAACCTCAAAACGCTGCCTGCTCATTGAAGCTGGAAACAGAGGTGTGCTGTGCATAAAGTCCTTAGACCAATACAGTCTCATTTCTGGCTGTCGGATAATGCCCATGTGTAGTGTTGGAGCCAGAAAAACCTTTAGCTAGGTATGGTGGTGGGCTCCCATTTTTCAGCCAAATAACAGGTGGGCTTCTTGGCAATATGTATGTCCTGTGTCTCCCACTGGAGCAAAGGGCCTCAACAAATGTATGCCACCGGTTTCTGTCCTGGGCGATGTTTTCTATCTCAGTCCATGATGCCCCTGCCTTCTTTACTTCTTCCTCTACACTTCTTCTCCAAGTTGTCTTTGGTCTTCCTCTTTTTCTGCTGCCTTGAGGATTCCATTGTAGCCTCCCTGGCGTTCTGATTCCCCAGGATTTCCGTGCAAAAAGTGGTTCAATTAATTTCCAATAATTTGCAACCTTTTTTTTTTTTTTTTTTTTGCAATACATTTTTTTTAAATATTGAATTCAATACAGGTTATTGTACTGAATTCAACTGAAAAAAAATGTTTGCAGTGAGATGTTGATGACACTGTGTGACCCTGGTGTCATCAACGTCGATCGGCGGGGGACACGTCATCGCTGAGGGAGAAGCAAAATCCGTACATGGACATGGAAGACGGCACTGGGGAAGCAATCAGAGGTACGCGACGAGGCATCAGCACGCCAATGGTAAGTATAAGACCCAGATGTGAAGCCAGGTGTATAGGGAGCCACATGTAGCCAGATGTCAGGGTAGCCAGGAGTGTAGCCAGATGTCAGGGTAGCCAGGAGTGTAGCCAGATGTCAGAGTAGCCAGGAGTGTAGCCAGATGTCAGGGTAGCCAGGAGTGTAGCCAGATGTCAGGGTAGCCAGATGTCAGGGTAGCCAGGAGTGTAGCCAGATGTCAGGGTAGCCAGGAGTGTAGCCAGATGTCAGGGTAGCCAGATGTCAGGGTAGCCAGGAGTGTAGCCAGATGTCAGGGTAGCCAGGAGTGTAGCCAGATGTCAGAGTAGCCAGGAGTGTAGCCAGATGTCAGGGTAGCCAGTTATGGGTAGCCAAGTGTGTAGCCAGGTATATAGGGTGCCAGGTGTAGTCAGGAGTATAGGGTGCCAGGTGTCCCCTCCCTCCCGATCCCCCCCCCCTCACTTTTGGGCTGGGGGATCCCCCTCTGCGGGTGGGGGTATCCCCCTTCTGTGCGGAGGTATTTCAGGCTGGGGGATCCCCCTCTGCCAGCGGGGGTATCCCCCTTCTGTACGGAGGTATCTCGGGCTGGGGGATCCCCCTCTGCCAGCGGGGGGATCCCCCTTCTGTGCGGAGGTATTTCTGGCTGGGGGATCCCCCTCTGTGAGCGGGGGGATCCCCCTTCTGTGCAGCGTGCAGGTGGCCTCTACCCCTCCCCCCATCCTCGCTTTCCCCCCTTCCCTGTCTAAGCCCTTGAGCAAATCGAACTACTCACCCAGGGGCCCTCTCCAGCGCAGCACTTCTTCCTCCATCGCAAAGTCCCGTCTCTTTACAGTTACATTACGAGACCGTGAAGAGACGGGACTTTGCGATGGAGGAAGAAGTGCTGCGCTGGAGAGGGCCCCTGGGTGAGTAGTTCGATTTGCTCAAGGGCTTAGACAGGGAAGGGGGGGATGGGGGAAGCGAGGATGGGGGGGGGGGAGGGGTAGAGGCCACCCGCACGCTGCACAGAAGGGGGATCCCCCCGCTCACAGAGGGGGATCCCCCAGCCAGAAATACCTCCACACAGAAGAGGGATCCCCCCGCTGGCAGAGGGGGATCCCCCAGCCCGAGATACCTCCGCACAGAAGGGGGATACCCCCACCCGCAGAGGGGGATCCCCCAGCCCAAAATACAGCCGCACAGAAGGGGGATACCCCCACCTGCCCGCCCTAGCACATTCTCTCCCTGGGGATTCCCTAGGGAGAAGCATGCAGCAGCCTGCAGAGGCTGCTGCAGTGCTGCAGATCACAGCGTGAGGGGAAAGTGCAGGACGAGCTGAGCTCGTCCAGAACATTTCTAGCAAGTTTTCTTTGGACGACCTCAGCTCGTCCAGAACGCTAGGCAGGTTAAGGCTTCTTTCTCAATTGACTTATCCTTGCGAAGAGTATGGCCAATCCATCTCCAGTTTCTGTGTTTGATCTGCAAGTCCACTTGTTGTTCTTGGGTTCTTTCTCACAACTCTTTATTTGAAATTACATTTGGCCACCAGATATTTAGTATTCTTCGAAGTCAGCGGTTTATAAAGGTTTAGAGGCTTTTTGTTATCTCTGCTGTCACTTTCCATGTCACACATCCATACAGAAGGACTGTCTTCACATTACTTTGGAATATTCTCGGTTTGATTTTTGTGGAAATATCATGGGATCTTCAAATTTGGTACAGTTGTACGAAGGCTGCGTTGCCTTTTTGATTCGACTTTTGACATCCGCACTGGCACCACCATTCATTGTCATCAAGCTGCCCAGATACTGAAACTCAGTCACAGTATCTATAGGTACTCCATACATCTGGAACTTTCGTTTAGGATCAACATTGCTGTTTAATCACATCTGTTTAGTTTTCTTGCAGTTAATCATCAGACCTACCCTCTTGCTCTCCTCTAGTAGATGGGCTAACTTTATTTCCATATGTTGGAAACTGTGAGAATAAGCAAAGATCGTCTGCAAAATCGAGATCCTCTATATTGTGTTGTGTCAGCCCCATTGTAGTCCAGTTCTGTTTCCAAGACATGTCTTCCTCATGACCAGATCCATTACGATCAGGAATATAGTGGGGGAGAGGGCGCATCCCTGTTTGACTCCTGTGTTGACTTCTATTGGATCGCTTAGCATGCCATTTGTGAACAACTTGGCATGTATAGTCCTCATAAAATTGTTTAATAAGAATTATGAGATTTCTTGGTATTCCGTATTTCTCTAAGGATTTCCACATAGACATTCTTTCCATGGAGTTAAATGCCCTGAGAAAATCTATGAAGACCAAATACAGTGGGTCTCCTAGTTCCAGAGATTGCTCTATTATAATGCCCAGTGTGTTTATTTGGTCGGTGCAAGATCTGTTTTTGCGGAAACCAGCTTGTTCTCTCCTGAGTTTTTGATCCACGTGGTCTTTCACTCGATCTAGTAAAATTCTTGTGAATACTTTGCTGGGAATAGATAGTAAGGTGATCCCCCGCCAATTATCACACACCGTTGTATCACCCTTTTTTGGCAGCCTCACAAGGACACCCTTTTTCCAGTCAGTGGGAATTTGATGTTCCTCCCAGATTTTCTCAAACAGTGGCTGTAAAAGTGCAGCTGAAATTTCAACATCTTCTTTTAACATTTCTGCTGTAATGTTATCGAGCCCAGGAGCTTTTCCGCTTTTCAGCTTCTCAATGGCCTTGATGATTTCTTCTTTCCTTGGTGCTTCGGTGTTTATGTTTAGGTCATGTTCCTTGCATTCTGGGTGTTCTTGTTCAAATTGTTGGCCGCTTTCTCTACAATCCTTATTCAAAACATCCTGGAAGTGTTCCTTCCATCTTTGAAGTTGTTCTCTCTCTCTTGTAAGGATTGCTCCACCTTTATCCTTGACATGACTTCCTGTTCTGTTTTTCCTCTTTGATAGAACTTTAGTTATATTGTGCAGTGTTCTAAGGTCTCCTATTTTTGCTGCCTTTTCAGCTTTTTGGGCCTGCTCAGCTACCCAGAGCCGTCGGTCTCTTCTGGCACTTTTTTTGATTTCTCGATCTTGTTCGTTGTATTTACCTTGGAGGATTGCCTTTTGGCCTCTTGTTTTGCTGGAATTTAGCTTTAGCTTTGTTCCTCTTCTTGCTTTAATTTTCTGCCACGTATCATTTGACATCCAGTCCTTCCTTCCCTGCTCCCTAAAGCCTAGTACTTCTTCACAGGTCTCTGTTTACACTTCCTTTACTTTGGTCCATCTAGTCTCGGCAGTATCGTTCTCAGCCACCTCCACCAACTCACAAAGTGCCTCAGATCGGTTATGAAGTTTTGTTCTGTACTCTAGCTTTTTGTCCTGGTCCTTGGAGTTTTAGTATGTAGTATCTCCTTGGATGTCTTTGTGATAACATCTTTTCTGTTTTGATCTTCATTCGGAAGATGGCAGTAACAAGGTGATAGTCACTTCCCACATCTGCTCCCCTCTTGTTTCGTACATCCAGCAGAGATCTTCTCCACTTCCTAGCGATGGCTATATGGTCTATCTGATTTGCTGTAGTGCCGTCAGGGGAGACCCAGGTTACCTTGTGGCATCCTTTGTGTGGAAAGATAGTACCACCTATCACAAGATCTTTTTCAGCACAAAAATGTACAAATCTTCTTCCATTTTCATTCTGGTCCCCTACACCATGAGATCCCATAATGTGTTCCATTTCTTCATTGTCGGAACCTATTTTTGCATTTAGGTCACCCATCATAATGACAAGGTCTTTCTTCTTTTGTTTGTCAAAGGTTTCTTGTAGTTTGGTATAAAACGGGTCTTTCTCTTCAGTAGTTGAGGGCAATATACTGCTGCGCAAACAAGTTAGTTTGCTCCACAATGTGCTGCGGCAAATCATCACCCACAAAGAGGTGGAAGAATTAAGCAGGCCTGAAGCTGTCAGTGGGCACTGATATTCCGCGTGCACCTGTAAAAGGCAGGACGTTGGGTGCTGCAATCTGTCACCTCTGAATGCTGATTGACAGCAGTCTGAGGTGATGGATGAGCTGGAGGGAGAAAGCAAGTTTGTTTACTGACACTCTTTAGGCAGATCATTGTTACTGGCTTGTAACAATGATCTGCCTTGTTACTGGCACTTGATTGGCCCAGGGAACATGTGATTCCCTGGTTCAATCACTAAGCCGCGGGACCCGATGTGCGCGCGCACACAGCGGCAGAGTTACAATGTAACTCATTAAAACGTCCTGTTGCTGATACTAGTCATCATAAATAATTATATACACAGTAATAGCAGTGCTTAGTCCACAAGAATTAAAGTAACCAATAAAAAAATAGTTGTGCTACTGCAATAAAGCAGTCACTGTATATCTGTATATATGACTGTATATCTGATAGTTACATAGTTACGTAGTTATTTATGTTTGAAAAAAAGACATACGTCCATCGAGTTCAACCAGTACAAATTACAACTCCAGCCTGCTCCCTCACATATCCCTTTTGATACAGAGGAAGGCAAAAAAACCCTTACAAGGCATGGTCCAATTAGCCCCAAAAGGGGAAAATTCTTTCCCGACTCCAGATGACTATCAGATAAAATCCCTGGATCAACATCATTAGGCATTACCTAGTAATTGTAGCCATGGATGTCTTTCAATGCAAGGAAAGCATCTAAGCCCCCTTAAATGCAGGTATAGAGTTTGCCATAACGACTTCCTGTGGCAATGCATTCCACATCTTAATCACTCTTACTGTAAAGAACCCTTTACTAAATAAATTGCTAAAACGTTTTTCCTCCATGCGCAGATCATGTCCTCTAGTCCTTTGAGAAGGCCTAGGGACAAAAAGCTAATCCGCTAAGCATTTATTTTGCCCTCTGATGTATTTATACATGTTAATTAGATCTCCTCTAAGGCGTCTTTTCTCTAGACTAAATAAACCCAGTTTATCTAACCTTTCTTGGTAAGCGAGACCTTCCATCCCACGTATCAATTTTGTTGCTCGTCTCTGCACCTGCTCTAAAACTGCAATATATTTTTTGTAATGTAGTGCCCAGAACTGAATTCCATATTCCAGATGTGGCCTTACTAGAGAGTTAAACAGGGGCAATATTATGCTAGCATCTCGAGTTTTTATTTCCCTTTTAATGCATCCCAAAATTTTGTTAGCTTTAGCTGCAGCGGCTTGGCATTGAGTACGATTATTTAACTTGTTGTCGATGAGTACTCCTAAGTCCTTCTCCAAGTTTGATGTCCCCAACTGTATCCCATTTATTTTGTATGGTGCTAGACCATTGGTACGACCAAAATGTATGACTTTACATTTTTCAACATTGAATTTCATCTGCCATTTATGTGCCCATATAGCCATCCTATCCAGATCCTGTTGCAATATGACACTATCTTCCTGAGAGTTGATGATTCTGCACAATTTTGTATCATCTGCAAAAATAGCAACATTGCTCACTACTGCATCTACTAGGTCATTAATAAATAAATTGAAGAGCACTGGACCCAGTACAGACCCCTGTGGGACCCCACTGCTAACAGTCTCCCATTTTGAGTACGATCCATTGACCACAACTCTTTGTTTTCTGTCCATTAGCCAGTTCCCTATCCATGCACACAGACTCTTCCCCAGTCCTTGCATCCTCAACTTCTGCACCAGACTTTTGTGGGGAACAGTGTCGAAGGCCTTTGCAAAGTCCAAGTATATCACATCTACAGCATTCCCAATATCCATATTAGCATTCACTACCTCATAAAAGCTGAGCATGTTAGTCAAACAGGACCTGTCTTTAGTAAACCCATGTTGATGCTGACAATTAAGATTATTTTCTACTATGAAGTGATGGGTAAGAATCTTTTATATATAATAAATAACATCTCTGCTGTAAGAATAAATGTATAGTTATGTCACTAGTAGGGATGGTCAATGAGATGCAAATAATTCTGCATTAATGCAAACTTTTTATGCAAATGTATGCGCTCCCTTTGCTCATGAAATCAATTAATTTGATATTTTATTAAAAATGGGTTTGGTGACTACCAATTAAGTTCCACAGTAGTATTATACTCTACATATGCACTCCCCGCAGAGCTGTTGTGAATCCGCTGAGAATGTTGTGCACATTGAACACAGAGGTGTTGACTATTACCCATAAACCTGGTTCTGATCGTGTGTGAAGAATGTGTAATAGAGAAGAATCCCCTCATTCTCCCGCAAAGTACCTGCATATCATTCTTAGAGGTACCCACAGTTAGATTGCGTACGGCCTGACACAGAGGTACGCTAATGCTCAAAAGCTAGAGTGTCCCAACACATTGTCTGTTTAATATGATTCACTGATATCCTGTATCAGCTGGGTTCCGGTGCATAGATCTGCCCCCTTGCAGAAAATGGCCCTAACCTTTTCTATATCAGATATAGCAAAGGTAAAAGGTCTTTTTCTGCAAGGCGGCAGGGCTACACGCTGGAACCCAGCAGATATGGAGGTGAATCTTATTATAAAGACAACATACTGGGGCATTCACATTGACCATGACAGGTCAGGATGGCTGACAGGGTAAAGTATCAGCTTCCTGGCCCAGGGCTTTTTGTCCTCAAAAGCAGATGCCATCATAACATAGCTTCAAAGGACAACTCGGGCGAAAATAATATGGGGGCTACCATATCTATTTCCTTTTAATCAAAATCAGTTGCCTGGCAGCCCTGCTGATCTATTTGACTACAGTAGTGTTTGAATAACACCAGAAACAAGCATGCGGCTAATCTTGTCAGATCTGACAATAATATCAGACACACTTTATCTGCATATGCTTGTTCAGGGTCTTTGGCTAAAAGTATTAGAGGCAGAGCATGAGCAGGATAGCCAGGTAACGTGTATTGTTTTAAAGGGAATAAACATGGCATATCCCTCTCGCTTCAGTTGTCCTTTCAAATTCGGCAGTGATGAGATGCACTGGATAGGGTGTCGGGACACCCTGGAAAGAAGAGACAAAACAAAAAACGGGGGCCCAAATGGTGTAGTATGTCAGCAACAGTGAAAAAAGGGCTACTCACAAAGGTGGGTTGCTTGGGGCAACCGACCACAGGAAGCAGGTGGAGATAATGAACCCGTCTCCACTCGGGGTGTCCCAGATTGGGACTGGTGGTGGTCGCTTCTTCTTTAAAAGACAATAACGACTTCAAACATCATCTGTTTTTGAACTCCACCCACAACAGATGTGTGTGTGTGTGTGTGTGTGTGTGTGTGTGGGGGGGGGGGGGGGGGGGGGACAGACTAAGCACAATGAGGGTAAAGAAGCGCCCAGGGGTTTATAAAACTGAATTAAAAACAACAGTGTTGTTTTCCTATGAGAATGGCCTTCTTGATGTAAGCCACCTCATTTATCGTTTTTACTGTTGTTTTTAACTCAGTTTTATAAACCCCTGGGCGCTTCTTTACCCTTATTGTGTAGTGATGAGATGCCTTTAATGTTACATACTTTCAATCAACAAGATTGTAATATGCAAATTCGAGGAGTCGGACTCGAGGAGTCGGATTCGGTGGAATCCTAAACTAAGAAGTCAGAGTGTAAGGATCCCTCCTGTAGCGTATTCTGTCCTTTGCAGTGGAGCTGCAAATGCACAGTCCTGGCTTATCTCCTTGCATTCGGTTGTGCATTTGCAATGGGTCTCATTGTCATTTGCAATCGCTCTGCAGTTCTGGGCAGCTCAGGATGCTGTCATCATTCCACCAATTGCTTGTTGCAGCTGAGCTGCGGCCAGATAGGCCTGGATTTCCTGCATGCATGTTACATAATTCTGCATGTATTTCTTATGGGGGTCCTTTGCATTCACAGCCACCTAGCAAATGGTAATCAAGCCAGCTCAGGATTGAGTGATTACCATTCAGCTGTGTGGAGATTTGCATACCTGCATCCATTGGCTGATGCCAGCATAAAGGTCTGCCTCCCATTTCATACCACGCCCGTCATAGTGGTCATTATGCTGATCTACTGGGCACCTTGTTACTCTGTATAGATCTGTTATTGTAGTTCTATGCGACCTTATTACTTGTGCTTTAGCTAGTTCCTGATAAATATATATGCAGACTTGCTAATATACATTTATCCATTAGTTCAGCCGTTTGTTATTTTCCTTATTATTGTGTATTGCCTAGTTCCATGCTTGATAGACGTTCGCTGCATCAGCGGTGGATCAATGAAGTCCATTATCCAGATAGTTTGGATTCTGCCATCACCACGTTGGTGACTGTAATATTCCTGCTACTCTAGTTTCTGGGAACGTAACTTTAGGCTGCAGTTGCTATTAGTTACGTTCTATCCTGTAGTCTTGCCTGGGTGGATGCTTGCTGATGACTGTTGTTAGCCTGCTTGCTCTGCTTCTGTGGACGTGACTGTGAGCTGAGGTTGCTACTAGTTGCGCTCCAATCTATAATCCTGTCTTGTATCTATCTGAAAGCTTGCTATCGCTAAGGCAGCACAGTGCGAACTAAGGCAGCGCAACATCGCACTGCGCTGCCATTGTGTTTTATTCGTAGCGATATCGGAAGTCCAGAGCTGCAGTTGCTCTGGGCAGCCCTGCTGGTAATAGCATAAAATAGGAAGAAAGGGTAAATTTCCTTTACAGAGCCCCGGTATGCAAAAGTGAAACTGACAAATGTTCCAGCCTATACCTACTTTATTCAAAACTGAAATATGTGTATTGAATTCCAATTAAGAATGGAAAATAAAGTTGACATGGTGTGTCAATGGCAGAATGAGAGGCACCTGCTCAGATCTTCCAGGTCAGTATGATTGGATGTCTCTGTCCATTAGAAACATGATTTAGATTTAACTCAGGATCAGGCTTCTCCTGAAGCTCTTCATTGGATAGTAATCCCAAGGCATGCATGAAATAATTTCCTAAATGGAAGAAACTTAAAAAGCTGTATAATCACTCTGGAGAACTCATAGAAAAAGAACAGGCTCCAAAACCATGATGTTGAACAGGGTAGAGGAGGTCAAGACTATGTGCAACATTGTACATGAATGCCTAGACATATACAAAACTGGAGTGAACCAGCTTAAAGGAATACTGTAGTGGGGTCAGGGGAAAATGAGTTGAACTTACCCAGAGCCTCTAATGCTCCCCCGCAGACATCCTGTGCCCGCACAGCCACTCACCGATGCTCCGGCCACGCCTCCGGTTCACTTCTGGAATTTCAGACTTTAAAGTCTAAAAACCACTGCGCCTGCGTTGCTTGTGTCCTCGCTCCCGCTGACGTCACCAGGAGTGTATTGCTCAGGCCCAGTATGGTCTGTGCCTGCGCAGTGCGCTCCTGGTGATGTCAGTGGGAGCGAGGACATGTCTGCGCAGGCGCAGTGGTTTTCAGACTTTAAAGTCTGAAATTCCAGAAGTGAACAGGAGGCGGGGCCGGAGCATCAGTGAGTGACTGCACGGGCACAGGATGTCTGTGGGGGACCATTTGAAGCTCCGGGTAAGTTCAACTAATTTTCCCCCGACCCCCTACAGTATTCCTTTAACTAAGATGGTCTTAAGATGGCCACACACAATGCAATAAAATAATCAGATTTTACGGCAATTCAATTAAAACGATCAGATTTTGCTGGAATTGGAGAAATAGTGTATTTTTTCATTTTTTCCCTCGTTTTTCTCTTTAAAATACATAGACATTTTAGTAGTTACTAAAAACAAATGTCACCCCCCAAAAGGGTGAAAAAAACCAAGATCTAAATAATTTATGTGTGATGAGTAGTGATAAAGCTATTAGTGAATGAATGAGAGCAGCGCTGACAGGGGAAAATTGCTTCAGTCCTTAAGGTGAAAATAGCTGTGAGGCTGAACCGGTTAACATACTCTGCTAATTTGGTGGTTCTAGCTTGTAAGGGGGCTTTGCAATTTACCGCAAAAATCGCGGATATTAGGCGAAAATTAACGCTAAAATATTCAGGCGAATTTTCGCTTGCCAAAGCGAAAATTGTACTTATTTCGGCGAAAATTCAGCCAAAAGAATATTTGCATTTTTGCTCATCACTGCTGGTGACGCTGGTCTGGCCACTCTGCTGACACTTGTCTGGCCACACTGGTGATGCTGGTCTGGCTGCTTTCCTGATGCTGGTCTGGCCGCTCTGCTGATGCTGTACTAGCTGCCATGGAGACGCTGGTCTGGCCTCTCTGCTGATGCTGATGTGGTCGTTCTGCTGACGCTGGTCTGGCCACGGTGTCTAGCTCCTGCCAACAATTGTTCAGCGGGTGGTACCAGCATGTAATGGGTGGCGCCGGTGACTCAAGGAAGGAAGCTTCGGAATGCAAAATGATGGCAGCTCTGGCACCGCTGCATCACCAAAACAATTGGGGCACCACCAGTGGGCACTTCCAGTAGCAGTTTATCAGGGGCACTTTACAATAGATACAGGGCACAAACCCACATCTCAACCCCTAGCGATGCGCCTGTCCATCAGTATACATAAATAGTGCAAAAGCATAAACAGAGATACATACTTGCTCTGAGCTATTTGCTCTGATCCAGAAGAGTGGTGACATCTTGTGGGTATTTTGTGTTCTTAAAGAACAACTGATGTGAGAGGGATATGGAGGGCAGGCTGCCATATTTCTTTTTAGGCAATACCAGTTGCCTGGCTCTCCTGCGGATCTTCTGCCTTTAATACTTTTAGCCGTAGACCCTGAACAAGCATGCAGTAAATCGGACATTTCTGACATTATTGTCTGATCTGACAATATTAGCTGCATGCTTTTTTCTGGTGTGATTCAGACACTACTGCAGCCAACTACGTCAGCTGAGCTGGCAGGTCAAAGCAGGTAGTTTTGGTGCACGGCGCTTAGTGCAGATCGCCAAAACTAGGTGCCCTGCAGCAGTAATATTATACTGTGCTGGTTAAATAAGTGTAATTTTGGGCTCCCGCAATTCCTGGACCCCAAGTTGCAAGGACAAGGATGGGGAATGGTATTTTACATTAGCAGGAATTTGATCGGCAGCAGGGTGAGCCATCATTCGGCTCGCCCTGCGTCCAGCTCACTGGCGGCGATTCCATACATACGCTGCAAGGTAACTCGTATTGTTTAGAAGGAAATCAATATGGAAACCTCCATACTCTTTTCACTTCAGTTGTCCTTTGATGTGCATGAAAGAGGGTTCACATTGGGAGCTGTAAAATCTGAATGTTCCATGTTTCCGCTGCAGAGTCCAGTAATTTAAACCTTTAAAAAATACATGTTAAAATCAGCTTTAACATTTTATAAGATCATATGGTTAAATATCTAGTGGTGTAATTTACGGCATCCATGTGTATGGTCTTTTTGCAACTATTCTGGTATTATAAGACTGCTGGCAGGGGAAAAAGGGAGAACATCAATAAAAAGTGAGACTGGGTTGGACTTTTAGGGACAACTGAAGTGAGAGGAGTATAGAGGCTGCCATATTTATTTCCTTTTAACCAGCTTGGCGGTATGGACGAGCTGAGCTCGTCCATACCGCCGATGCAAATAGTGGTAATGACGAGCTGAGCTCGTCATGCAGGAGCAGGGGCTTACCGCTGCGATCGGCGGCGCGTCCGTTGCATCCCGCTGTCTGTGCTGGCTCTGCGGGCTGTGTGGTCTCCCCTCCCGGGCTCCCTGTATCTCTCTGTGCGGAGGATTTCCAAGATGGCGATGCCCAGCTTCCTTCTGTGATGTGTATCATGCGCCCTCTGCTGGCCGGCGCATGAATTACATCATAAAGTGACCCATTACACAATTACAAAGTAACACCAATCATGATACACTCATTCAAAGTTGTTTAGTAAATACACCTGATCACAGAATAAAAAGGGTGGGCTGTTACTGATTCTTCCTCTTTCAGAGTCACTGGTGTCCCATTGCTAGTCTGCTTGTCAGCTACTTTTGGTGATTGCTGTGCTTTGAGTGATTTTCCTGCGTTTGCTTCATACAGTGTTGCAGTTTTACTAGTCTTTCTAAAGACGCTGTGATTTCTGTGTGATTTTTTTTTTTTTCGCCGCTGACCCCGTATTTTGTTTGGAGTCATGGCTTCATCCTCCCGGAGGCGTCTATGTGACCAGGAGCTGATGGACGTCTTTGAGGATAACGGCAGTGATGTCGAGTCTGTGGCGGAGGAATCTACCGACAGTGACGTTCCAGGGGATCTGTCATCAGAGACCGACGCCACAAGTGACAGCGACATCGAGGAGCCAGTCGTTGTGCGCACATGGTGTGAGCTGGAGAGCCTGGACCAAGCTCCGCCACCCAGGTTCCCTTTCACTGGGGTACCTGGGCAGAAGCGCAACTGTGACCACAACCCGCTGGCCTACCTGGAGCTCTTCCTGACCGAGGATGTCATCCAGCGGATTGTAGAGGAGACCAACCGCTACGCAGTGCAGCAGCAGGGTGCTCCTCTCAGCAGGTTGTCCAGGAGCAGGAGGTGGGAACCGGTCACCAGGGATGACATCTGGTTGTTCCTGGGCCTCATCTTCCTCCAGGGACTGGTCGGTAAGCCGCTGCAGAAGTGGTACTGGTCCACCAACCGGATGATTGCCACTCCGTTCTTTGGTTGTGTGATGCCGGAGTACCGCTTCAGCCTCATCATGAAGTTCTTGCACTTCGCGAACAACGAGGACTTCGATGAGGCCACCCATCCTGCACCCAAGCTGAAGAAGATCTGGGACATCTACCAGATGATGGTAGGCAATTTCCGGGATGCCTACACACCAGATCGAGATGTCACCGTCGACGAAAGTCTCATGGCCTTCAAGGGGAGACTCAGCTGGGTGCAGTTTATCGCATCAAAAAGGGCCCGCTTTGGGATCAAGTCCTTCATGCTTTGTGAGGCCAAGTCCGGGTACATCTGGAACTCTATCATGTACACGGGCAAAGGCACGAAGTTTGGTCCCCAGTTCAGTGAGTATGGGTTGGCTACCTCATCCGTGCTCACTCTCATCGAGCCGTTGCTGGGTCAGGGGTACTGTCTTACGACGGACAACTTTTATACTTCCCCTGAACTTTGTGACTACCTGATCCAGCACAAGATGGATTCATACAGCACAATGAGACCCAACCGGCGCCAACTTCCACCAGCCTTTTCTGCCAGGCGTTTGAAAAAGGGAGAAATTGTTGCCTGGCAGAAGGGGAAAATGATGGCCCTGCGGTGGAAGGACAAGCGGGATGTCCGTGCACAACGCTGCTACCGTGCACACCACCACCAGAGGTAGCAGGGAGGTGGACAAGCCACAAGCTATAGTGGACTACAACCACACCATGGGAGGTGTGGACAGGGCTGATGCTGCCATGACCTTTTATCCGGCTGTCCGGAAGCAGCAAAAAAAATACTATAAAAAAATTTTTAGGCACCTCCTGGAACAGTGCATATGCAATGCCTATGTCCTGTTCAAGCAAAACAGTGAACGGCCTGTTGCACACCATGACTTCATTTGGCAGTTGTGCGAAAACATTTACCTGAAGCACCCCCCACAGGAGTCCAGTAGAGTGGGGCGCAGAGCCTCATATGTTGTAAATCCAGAGAGACTGACTGGATGCCACTTCCCTGAATATTTGCCCCCGACCGCACAAAAGCTTCACCCTACAAAAAGGTGTGCGGTCTGCTGCTCCAAAAAAGGGCCCGAAGGTAAAAAAAAGTGCGCAAAGAGACACGCACTTATTGTCCGGACTGTGACGTTGCACTTTGTGCTATACCTTGTTTCAAAATCTATCATACGAAGGAGGTATTTTGAGATATACCATGCATTTGTTTTTCTGCCTCCATTTATTTTTGCCTTTATTTTCAGCATATTACTGCATTTATTTATTTGTATTACTTATTATTTATTACTGCATTGATTTAAAGCTATTTCTGTTTGTCATTAATAAATTTTATTTTATTTTTGACAAGAATTTGTGTTTGACGCTTTTATTATACTCCTATTGTATACTAAACTCTTGCTTGACTCATGTTGGTAAGTTACAGGAAAAAGGTTATGAAAATGAATTGTACCAATTTGGGCACGGAAATCCTGGGGAAATAGAACGCCAGGGTGGTTAAACAATACCAGTGAGTGACCATTACTGCTGCTGGCATAGTGGAGGCTGCTATCGAGTGACCATTAGTGCTGCTGGCATAGTGGAGGCTGCTATTGAGTAACCATTAGTGCTGCTGGCATAATGGTGGCTGCTAATGAGTGGCCGCTACTGCTTCTGGCATAGTGGTGGTTGCTGGTGAGTGGCCGCTGCTGCTGTCCTAGTGACAGCTGCTGATGAGCATCTGCTATTGCTGCTGGTATAATAGTGGCTGCTGGTGAGTGACCATTCCTACTGCTGGCATAGTGGTGGTCACTAGCATAGTAGTGACTGCTGAGACAGGGTTGCTGCTGGCATAGTACCAGCTGCTGGTGAATGACAGCTGCTGACAGAGGTTGCTGCTGGCAGAGCAGTTGTTAAAGCTGCTGCTGACAGAGAGTTTGTTAAAGCACAGGGGCTGTTGCTGGGACAGAAATTGCCAATGCAACGGGGCTACTTCTGGCACAAAGGTTGCTAATGCACTGGGGCTGCTGCTGGCACAGGGGCTGCTGCCTAAACATGTGCAGAGAAGTGCGTCTCAATGCACCCCATGAAAATGCCTAACTCACCAATGCCCATGCCTCCTACTCTGTTCCTCCTCCTCGATCTTGATGATACCTTCATGTGCAGCTATAGTAGTTAGAGCAAGGCCACAGAAAAATGTCTGCCGATGTCCATGAATGCAGACTCCAGCAGCCATTTTCTTGTGGTCCTGTTCTAACTACAGTCGGACAGGGGGTGGCAGAGCCAAGCAGCAACAGATCAGCAGGGAGGGAACCAGTGCAGAAACACGACGATACACATTTGAGGCTGCCGCTACACATGGCATGTCATGGCACATGGGTTGGTAACCACTGCTCTTCTCTAGCCTATAAGCTTGCAAGGGTAGTATCCTCCCCCTAGTGTTACTTGTTTCTTTTGTACTTTTATCAAATGAATATGTACTAGGCCAGCATTGGTGATGTTTTAAACCACACATTAACTATGTACAGTATGTATGTATGTATGTGCTGTTGGATGTCCTGATTGTATGTTGTTTTGAACTACTCATATATCTATGCTCCCCAATTTTGTTTTGTGCTCTTTACAGGGCTATGAAAGATATAAACATTATAAAGTGTCATAAACCTATGCCAGTGCTGCACAAGTGTTTTTCAAATTTAACCATTTATGACCATGTTAAAGCACAAACACATCCCCTCTGCCACCAGCCATAGCAAAAGGACATAATTGTAAGTCTGCAGGGGTGATGAGCAAAGTTCATTACAGCAGGCAGCAAGGGAAGCTCCAACCAGGATGTAATACCTCAGTTGCTGGACCCAATCACAGCTAGGTGGGGTAGAACGGTACATGGGCATGATGAATGGACACAGCTCCACAGCCAATCATAGCCAGTGGGGCAAGAGGGGGTATGCGGGAGTGAAGAACACAGACACACAGCGACCAGCTTGGAAATGATTATTATTTATAGATCATTAACCACTCTGAGACCGCCTAACACCGATCGACGGCCACAGAGTGGCTCCCTAGGACCACCTAATGCCGATCAACGGCAAATCCTGGAACACTTGCGCATACGGGATGGTTCCCTGTTGAGACTCTGTGTTCAGCCTGCCAATCGTCATTTTTTTTTTTTAAAGTACATTTAAATCAATTAAAAAAAGAAATGTTGCAGTAGCAATCAGATGCCACCAATAGAAAGCTCTGCTGGTGGAAGGAAAAGGGTGCAAGATTCATTAATGTGCTGAGTTATATGGCCGTGCAGCACACTGTTAAAGCTGCAGTATGCTGAATTGTAAAAAAATTGCCTGGTCACTAGGGGGGTGTAAGCCTGTGGTCCCCAAGAGGTTAATCAAAGTCCTGAAGTGTCAAATTTTTTGGTCTGCTGTGTGCCAGGTTGAGTTCACCAGTTCTATTGTTGTTGGTCACTATTCATATTTGCACATTTATTTTCAATAAACATTATGTGATGTGTTCTTAAATAAGAACTTTAACCAAGGATTGATCATCATTCCAATCAGTAGCTGATATCCTCTTTCCTACAATAAATCTTTACTTTTTCTCAAATAGATAATCAGAGGGGTCTGTATGGCTGATATTGTGGTGAATCCCTTCCCACAGTGTGATGTCATGACCATGGTCCTCCTGACAGTTTGCTGTCTGCGAACCTCATTGCATTGTGGGAAAAAATGTCCTTTTCCAACTGCCAAGCAAGCAGTATCTACCTCGGTGCATAGAGCTCACAGTAATTAACATTCCACACAGTTAACCTGGCAGAAATAAATATGTCACCACCATTGATACATTTCAGGATGTAAATCAGAGAGAGGAGAGACTTTACAATGGGCAAACACTGATCAAATAATTTATAAATGAATATTGTAAAACATAAGCAATTTTATTCATTATGTTAGCTTCACAACAGTTGCTCTTTAAGAGTGTCTTCTGTTGATAAAATATTGAAAAAAATGATCACCAGGTTCAATGCCAGTGAGGCGTGTTACAATGATGGGGACTCGGACAGAATCCTTAGCCTTACATTCGGGATATTGTTGGCTTCAATTCCACCTTTTAGGGTATGCTCACACGTACGTGTAAAAAAGGTGCCGCTGTAATTTGGGTGCCAACGATAGCGCTAGTAGAATATCTGTAAAATTACCGATATTCTACTATTTATTGGTACATGGTTAATATGATATTAGAACATCAGTTATTTATTTAGATATTTTCCTATTTCTAAACTTAACCCTATTCTCACTTGAACCCTCCCCACTAAAATATATCAGATAAAAAAATATATTAGATAAAAAAATATATCAGATGATATCCATGCAACCTAAAAACAATATTTATTGGTTATGGCAGCAGGCGCTCCATTTATCCTCCCGGGTGCCGCTATAGTGGTCTATGTGACAGCCATTTTACCAACGTGCCTCCGATGCCCATGATGTTCACACTAAGCAGGTTGCTTCGCTTTACATAGCTGCATGCAAACGCTCAGTCCATACAATTCTATAGGCATGCCCACATCTCTTCTTTACGGTGTAATGAACTACGTTGTCCATGTTGCAGCAGGGGTGACTTAAAGTGTTCTTGAATCTGGAACATTTTATTGCAAACAGACACTACGGGTGAGTCTCCCTCACCAGGTAATTTCCCCACATACGGTAGCTTTTTATTTGCACATCTCAATTTGTTTTGAGAAGATAATGGGCCCTGATGCAGTTGTTAGACTTACCAGCGCTAAGCCTGGTGAGTCCAATAATTAGGTGACAATTCAACTGCATTTAGCCCTAGGCAGGGTATTAAAAAACTTGCTTGGGTGATCTTATAGCCCAAAGAGTTCTTTACATCCTATGTTATGGAATGTTTATGGAGCCAGAAGCGATGCAGATTACAGATGGCTCGAACCTCCGATTTTAGGTTCGCGAACTCCCGCAAAAGTTCGGGTTCGAGCGAACTTCGCGAACCGCAATAAACTTCAATGGTGGGATACATGCCAAAAGTCGCAGGGAAAAATTAGGATTTTACGCACAGCAGCGTTTTAAGGGCAGAAAACACATTGCATACTAAATTGGAGGCCTAAAGTGCTTTAAAACATCTTGCATGTGTATACATCAATCAGGTAGTGTAATTAGTGTACTGCCTCACACTGACAGACTAAACTCACTGTGTAACGCACCGCAAACAGCTGTTTGTGTAGTGATGGCCGTGCTGGACTGGTGCACGCCATGGCGAGAGTGCAGGCGATAGCGGTTTTC
The DNA here is from genome assembly GCF_040937935.1 of Hyperolius riggenbachi. NCBI lineage: Eukaryota > Metazoa > Chordata > Amphibia > Anura > Hyperoliidae > Hyperolius > Hyperolius riggenbachi. The sequence goes on along the minus strand of NC_090653.1, from coordinate 200,147,934 downwards.
AAGCTCATATGGTTGCCGGGCTGAGGAAGCTCAATGATAGAACAACAGTGACTGTCCAGCTGATCGAATTTGGTTTGTCCACAATGAAGCAACAACCTTATTATCTTGGGTGTGCCCCCCTCGACACACTCATATAGACGGCGGTCATTGCTTCATTGTGATAAGCAAGCCCCTTCCCCGCAGCAAGGTAACGATCATAAAGGGGAATTGACACATGTACATGCCTTTTGTTTTGGTGTTGCAGCTGCAATTGGTCTTATTAAGCAGCGGCCTTAAAAATTCAGGAATCCGCCTGGAGTCCTGGACCCTGTTGGTGGTGGCGGAGAAGGCAGTCAAGCGGCCTGCAGGCAGAGATGCTGTGTGGGGACCGAGTTAGTCTTGGGGCAGGCAGTCACACGGTGTGCAGACAGAGATGCTGTGTGTGTGGGGACTGACATAGTCTTCGGGCAGGCAGTAGCCCTCTAGGATCCATGCCTCATTCATTTTAATAAAGGTGAGGTTCTGAACACTTTTTTTGACCTAGGCGACTTCTCTTCTCACAGACAATGCCTCCAGCTGCGCTGAAGGTCCTTTCTGACAGGACACTTGAAGCAGGGCAAGACAGAAGTTGGATGGCAAATTGTGACAGCTCTGGCCACAGGTCAAGCCTGCGCACCCAGTTGTCTAGGGGTTAATCGCTGCTCAGACTGTCGATGGTTCTTTCTCTATTATTGTTAAAAAATAGGGTACGGCCGGGGAATCAGAGTTCGATTCCGGTCCGGAGTGGGAGCCTGAGAAACGGCTACCACCATACATCCAAGGAAGACAGCAGGCACAGCACGCAAGTCCCGGCTTGGGGAGGTAATGACGAAAAATAACAATACAGGACTCTTTCAAGGCCCTGTATAATGATGAGTATACTTGAAATCCTTTAACGGGAATCTGTTAAGGAGGGCAAGTCTGCCATTAATTCAACTGTGTGGTCAACTGTCTTTGGTACTTTCTGCATCACGGTGACCACACGTAATGACCAGGGAATCCGGGTTTGATTCCGGTCCGGAGTGGGAGCCTTCATTGTTTTTTATCTATCACTTCTTTCTTTTACTTCTTTCTTATTCCTTCTTTCTTCTCCTTAAATTCATTTGCCACTTCTTTCTTCCTTCTTTCTTCTTCTTCTTTAAATCTTGATTGAAGAGTCCTCCCCACCAGTCCTTGCCACTTGCCCGACATCCACACACGTAATTCCCGGCCAATATCTGTCTGCGGGACCCACCGTGACCAACTCCACCATCCGCTGCTTTGTGGGAGCCCCATCAGAAGTATCATTGTATGACCCGCTAGGGCTTCCCATTCGTCCACTAGGTGGGCCAATAACAGTCATTTTGATTCTCATTAATCCAATGAGAATTTCAATAATTCTCATTGGGCCACCTAGTGGATGATTGGTGAGCCCCAGCAGGACATTCAAAAATGCTTCTGCTGGGGCTCCTAAAAAGCAGAGGATATCGGCGATGGTCCTGGTGGGTCGCGGCAGTGATGTTCGTCGGTAAGTGCTGCCTCTCGCGACGGGTGCAGGAGCATTTATTTGGGGGAGGGGGGGGGGTAGGCGAGGTAGCACCATGGTGCTGAATAACAGCACCTGAGCGCAAAATCTCACTAACATCACTTCCCATGGGAGCATTGCTCAGGCTTTCACCTGAGTAATGCTCCTGAAAGATCCAACAACGCACGTGTGAAACTGGCAATAGGATTTGTTGGTAATCCTTGTGCGGTGGCCAGGGGATAAGTAGCTTGCATGTGCAAGCTACTTATCACCTTGAATAGCATAAGGCCCAATAACTTTTCACTGTCATGCATCTTCCGTAGTAAATAGCTGTGGATCCTTCATGGTGAGGAATTGTTTTCCTTTTTTTTTAGTGTAATCATATCAGTGGTGAGAGTTTTAAATTTATAATTGTTAGGGTGTGCACAAAGTTTATTCAATTCATTTTGAATCATTTTGAGTGTGAATAAATTGTTCTGCTCATATGTTGAGATTAGTCTATTTTAGTAAACTACTTTATGGAGTTTTGGGAAAACTCTCCCTATTTGTTGCACCGCTGTGCCACCTCAATTGATTTCTAGTGCTGGCACATTGCTGAACCTTGCTATAGATTTTTAATGCAATGTAAATACATGAGTTTTAGAAGAGCTTAGAGGAATACCCTTTAGAGTCAGAAATAAAAAGAGTCTAAAGTTGGTCAGGATCATGAAATCTGCAGGTAATGGCAGCCCCATAAACCAGAGACAACACACTTTGCAGGTCAATGCACCATGGTCAGTTGGCAAGCTACAGTGATAAAACAATATTATTTTAGTATATTGAATATGACAGAGATTAATCACTTGAGGACCACAGTGGTAAACCCCCCTAAAGACCAGGCTGTTCTTTTCATAATTGGACACTGCAGCTTTAAGGCCAAGCTGCAGAGCCGCACAACACAGCACACAAGTGATTCCCCCACCCTTTTCTCCCCACTAACAGAGCTCTCTGTTGGTGGGGTCTGATCGCCCCCTCCCCCCCAGTGTTTATTTATTTTTTAATAAATATGTATGTGTTTTTTTATTACTTTTTACGGCAGCGATGTACATGTAAATAGTCTCGAACACGTCTAACAAGAGGGGGCGGAAATGGAAAGAATCGTAAGAAGGAAATGGTAAGCTTCTGAGAGGAACTGACAGCGAGGTAAGTATGTAGTATTCATTTGCAGGTACATTATGTGTTTATTGTAAATAATTTTACATGGTTCAGGTTCACTTTAAACTGTGAGTGATAGTAGTTTTTATCTATTCAAGGACGACTATCGCGAATATTGTAAAATTTAAAGTACAAGTAAACATATACAAATAAGAAGTACATTTTTCCCAGAGTAAAATGCCACCTAAATTACCTTTCTCCTATGTTGCTGTCACAGTAGGTAATAGAAATCTGACAGAACCGACAGGTTCTAGACCAGCTCACCTCCTCCTGGGGGATTTTCAGTGTTTTCTTTCTTTTCAAAATCACTTAGTAAAATGGCAGTTGCTCCATCCAAATGCCAAAAAACTGTGCAGCAAGCAGGGAGGCTGGCTAGCATACAGTGTATTTGTATAAATCCTTTTCAGGGATAGTCTTTATAAAGAATAAAGGCCATGCTGAGAATCCCCCATGAGGAAATGAGCTGGTCCAAAACCTGTCGGTTCTGTCAGATTTCTACTACATACTGTACATAATAAGTGAGACATAAGTAACTGCAACATAGGAGAAAATTAATTTATGTCTCATTTTACTCTGCAAGAAACGTATATCTTATTTGTATGTATCATCCTGGTTTAAAACATCTTGCTTTTACTGATGGCTAACACGGTAAAATACCCTACTGCTACTACTTTATTTGTATGTGTTTACATTTGTTTTAAATTTTACACTTTTTTGCGATAGTGGTTTTTTCATTTATTTAGGGCTTCTTCCAGAAGCTGGTGCTATATTATTTCTTTGTTTTACTATTATTCTGCACTTTTAGACTCCCCGAATCCTGAAAAATGATGCATGCCAGACAGTGTAGGAGTTTACAGGCTACTTACTGCTAACTTCACCTCATTAATTGTAACACTGGTACCAGGCTACCAGCATCTTATAGGTGCTAGGAATGATTCCTTAAAGTGTACCTGAGATGTCAAAATCAAAAGATTTTCTACTCACTCTGAGCTTCCTCCAGCCCCATGAGCACTGATGCATTCCTCGTCGTCCTGAGTAGCTGCATTTGTCCGCAGTCAGCCCCGGTAATCTGTTTCAGTCGCACCAGTCGGCTCACGCAGAAGAGCCGACTGCAGTAACTGAGCGAGATTACCAGGGCTGATTGCGGCCGAATGGAGGAAATCTTTTGATTTTGACATCTCAGGTTTTCTTTAATACGTATGAGTAGATATGTATATGTAAGAGCTGTGATAAGAATTAAAGAAAATAATGAGTATAAAGGCTAAACCATTTAATTAATGAGAACTTCTATAATTATGGTGAGCAGGGTACCAGTAGAGTACATTTTTTTTTACATCATAGCTCGACTTCAAAGTGTTAAAATTATCTTTACATTATACTTTACAGCCATGAACACCAAATAGTTTTTTCATAGGGAATCTGAATACTAAGGAGTCCTTAGCAACCCTTGTAAGAGGTCATTGCTGTGGAAGGAAACCTTAGTCTCATACTGTGATTTCGTATGTATTTTACTTTAAAATCATCCTGTGCTGTCAGACAAACACTTCCCACACATTTTCTTTTGTAATGCTACAAAAAAGAATAATGATTGCAGAGGAAAAAAGTTCCATTCAAGCCATTCAGAACAATCTCAGACTCTTGAGGAAGTACAGTATCGATCTGTTCTATAAATTATGTTATCATTACTTTTATGATTACATATGTCACAATTAAAGGAAAGCTTCTACTCCTTAGAAAAATACTACTGCTCACTGAAAGGTTTCAACATGGTCCATTATTAATGTACAGGCTTTAAAATAATGACTGAGACGTCTACAAACTCTTTTAAAATACAGATGGTTGTCAAAAACAATCATGAAATGGCCAATTTAGTGTTAGCACTCTAAAAAGTGTGTAAAAAAATCTTATTTTATGTGTGGCTGGAGGGTCCCAGACAGTGGAGGAGGACCAGAGGACAGTGTGGAAAGCCTCTTCCCTCTCCTTAGGTAAGAATTTACCTTTTTATTTTTTAAAGTGTACCCAAGGCAGGGGGGAAGAGAGGACACAGGCATGTTCCCTGCTGCAGGACATGCCCCTGGTCCCCCTCATGCTGCTCTCTGCCCGGCTATGCTGCATTTTCACCCCCGAAAATTGGCGTCAATCAATTTTCGCTAATCTCGAGGGGTAAGGGAGGAGAGGTATTCCCTGGTCAAATGACCACTGGGGATGTTCTATTAGGCTTTCCCCAGCTGCCACGGGGCAGATGTCTCTCCCTGGCCACTCCCCTGCCTCCCTGCATGCTGCTCTGTGTGTAAGACAGCAGCACTCCTTCCAATGTTATGACCCCAGAGGTCACGAAACAGAAACTGAAGGACTGTGGGCCGCAGGAGCAGCGCAGATGGCAGCTAGCTGATCCACCCATTCCCCCCCCCCCCCCCCAGATCAGGTAGCAATTAAAAAAAATGTAAGTCCCCACCTCGAGTTCCCTTCAACACCTCAGGTTCTCTTTAAAATTCCTTTTTAAAAAATCCAAAAAGAAGTATCAGCAGCACCGCTAAAGTTAAAAAGATAGCTCTTTTATTTGTGCAATAAAATCACATAACAGAAATTGAGCTGAAGGAAACTACAGCCCGCTGTTTCGAAGCGACATGCTTCTTCTTCAAGTTGCAAGCTCATATTATGAATTCCGGCAAATAATTTGTTCTAACGGCAGACTACAAACAGAACAAGTACAATTTGATTTTGATTTGTTTTTATTCAGACAGACTTTGCCAGACCAGTGGTGCTCAAATACCCCTTTTTAAAATTCGAGTTTGGTCGAATTCGAATAGTAAATTATTCGAGGTCAGTCGAATATTCGAGTCGAATAAATTTTACTATTCGATTCGACCTCGGACTTCGAGCTCACTATTCGAGTCGGTATTCGAGCTCATTATTCGAGCTGACTATTCGAATTGGCCTTAAATAGCTTCCCAACACTTGTTTTGAGGGTGAATGATGCAAGAAACATATTTTTTTCCAAGTAACAACAGCAAGTGATTATGTGGGGATGTTCCTTTAAAAAAAAAAAGGTGAAAAGAGAAGTTGTGTCCAGAATTTTGTTCAGTACTGTATATACTTCTTCTTCTTCTTCTTTATCTTCTATATCTTCTTCTTCTTCTTCTATATCTTCTTCTTCTTCTTCTATATTGTCTTCTTCTTCTTCTTCTTCTTCTTCATCTTCTTCTTCTTCATCTTCTTCATCTTCATCTTCTTCATCTTCTTCATCTTCATCTTCTTCATCTTCATCATCTTCTTCATCTTCATCTTCTTCATCTTCTTCTTCTTCATCTTCTTCATCTTCTTCATCTTCTTCTTCATCTTCTTCATCTTCTTCATCTTCTTCTTCATCTTCATCTTCTTCATCTTCTTCTTCTTCTTCTTCTTCATCTTCTTCTTCTTCATCTTCTTCATCTTCTTCTTCTTCATCTTCTTCATCTTCATCTTCTTCATCTTCTTCTTCTTCATCTTCTTCATCTTCTTCTTCTTCATCTTCTTCATCTTCTTCTTCTTCATCTTCTTCATCTTCTTCATCTTCTTCTTCTTCTTCTTCTTCATCTTCTTCTTCTTCATCTTCTTCATCTTCTTCTTCTTCATCTTCTCCTATATCGTCTTCTTCTTCTTCACTTATTTCTCTTTTCATTTTTTTTTTAAAGAAATGCAGCTATTTTTGAGCGTAACAACAAATAGCTGGTGGCGCACGCATGTTGGAAGCGCCATTGTATGTGCTCCCTGGCAGTGGAAACACACAGACAGCAGGAGGTAAATTCAGCAGCAGGAGGAGGAGGATGAGTGTGTGGCAGCATGCAGTCAATGAGGCAGGCAGCGTGACATAATAGCCCTGGTACCTAGCGGTGATACCAGGGCTGTAAATAAACACAACAGGAGGTCCCAGACAGCGGTCGTGCAGCCCACATTGTGTCCAATACACAACTGGGACAACACAGTTTTCAACCCGGGCACCTCAGAAAAATTAAACCTTTTTTTGTAATGGTTTTGTAGTTTTGGTTTTACAACCAATTACACAGATATATAGCTATTTTTTGACGTAATAGCTGGTGGCAGAGTGGCAGCAGAAGGTAAATCTGTGTACCCTGGCGGTGGGAAACACAGACAGACAGCAGCAGCAGCAGGAGGAGGAATGGAGGAGTAATTATGTGAGCAGCTATTGTTTGACGTAATAGCTGGTGGCAGTGTGGCAGCAGAAGGTAATTCTGTGTACCCTGGCAGTGGGAAACACAGACAGACAGCAGCAGCAGGAGTAATGGAGGAGTAGTGTGAGTGTGGCAGCAGGTAGACAGCGTGACATAATAGCCCTGGTACCTAGCGGTGATACCAGGCCGTAAATAAACACAACAGGAGGTCCCAGACAGCGGTCGTGCAGCCCACATTGTGTCCAATACACAACTGGGACAACACAGTTTTCAACCCGGGCACCTCAGAAAAATTAAACCTTTTTTTGTAATGGTTTTGTAGTTTTGGTTTTACAACCAATTACACAGATATATAGCTATTTTTTGACGTAATAGCTGGTGGCAGAGTGGCAGCAGAAGGTAAATCTGTGTACCCTGGCGGTGGGAAACACAGACAGACAGCAGCAGCAGGAGTAATGGAGGAGTAGTGTGAGTGTGGCAGCAGGTAGACAGCGTGACATAATAGCCCTGGTACCTAGCGGTGATACCAGGCCGTAAATAAACACAACAGGAGGTCCCAGACAGCGGTCGTGCAGCCCACATTGTGTCCAATACACAACTGGGACAACACAGTTTTCAACCCGGGCACCTCAGAAAAATTAAACCTTTTTTTTTTTAATGGTTTTTTGGTTTTGTTTGTAAAAGAAATTACACAGATATATAGCTATTGTTTGACGTAATAGCTGGTGGCAGAGTGGCAGCAGAAGGTAAATCTGTGTACCCTGGCGGTGGGAAACACAGACAGACAGCAGCAGCAGCACACAGCAGCCCACTGTAGGTGTAAAATGTGTGGCTGCAGGCGACGTAATAGTCAAAGTGAACCAGGCTGGCTTAGTGAGCAGGAGCCAGGAGGTGGTAAAGGGTGGTAAGGCACATTAACGATGGTTCTTAGCCAGTTCATGTCCCCCTCTCGCCGACAACAGGGGCCAGGAACTCGCCTTCCACCCACGCCTGGTTCATCTTGAGAAACGTCAGTCTGTCCACAGACTTGTGAGACAGACGTGAGCGTTTCTCGGTGACCACGCCACCAGCTGCACTGAAGCAGCGCTCGGACAGCACGCTGGAAGGGGGGCAGGACAGCACTTCCAGGGCGTACTGCGCCAGCTCGCTCCAGATCTCCAGGCGCTTGACCCAATACTCCATGGGATCAACAGGGGCATCGCTGTCAAGCCCGCTGTAGGACCCCATGTAGTCAGCCACCATGCGGGTCAGGCGCTGGCTGTGACCGGAGGAGGATGCTGCTGCATGCACCTCCTCTCTAGTCACTGCTGCCGGAGCCTCTACAGTCCTGTAGAGCTCGTGGCTGAGAGACAGCAGGTCTGTGGGGCGCTTGCTGCTGCTGGATGCAGGCACCTGCTGCTGCCTCTGTGCTGGCTGCTGGACAGTGGGGGTGGAAGGCTGGGGGAAGGCTTCCTCCAAGCGCTCAACAAGGGCCTGCTGCAAGCTCCTTATTTGTTGCGCTGGGTCTCCTCCTGCAGGCGGCAGGAACTGGCTCAACTTCCCCTTGAGGCGTGGGTCCAACATCATGCTGATCCAGATGTCCTCCCTCTGCTTCATCTGGATCACCCTGGGGTCCCTGCGCAGGCACGTTAGCATGTGCGCTGCCATTGGGAAGAGGCGGGCCACGTCTGCTGGCACATCGACGGCAGTGCTGCTGTCCTCATCCTCCTCCTCTGCCTCGTCAGCCTCATCCTCTCTCCACCCCCGCACCAACTCAGCTGCACTGTGCTGCTCCCCCTCATCAGCAGCAAGGTCAGGGACCTCCACCAAGTCCTCCTCCTCCTCCTCCCCCTCAGAGGTGGACTGTGCAGCTGCTTGCCGCTCCTGCTGGTCCAAGGCTGCCGCTCCCTGTTCCAGCAAAGCATCGAGGGCCCTGTTCAGCAGACAAACCAGGGGCACCCACTCGCAGACCATAGCATGGTCCCTGCTCACCATGTTAGTGGCCTGCAGAAAGGGAGCCAGCACTAAGCACACCTGCTGCATGTGCCTCCAGTCATCATCGGGGACGATGGACGGGATGTTGCTGGTCTTGTCCCTTCTCTGAGCGGCGGAAACAGTGGCCAGGGCAAGGTACTGGTTGACAGCGTGCTTCTGTTCAACCAGACGCTCCAACATCGCCAGGGTGGAGTTCCAGCGAGTCGGAACGTCAAGGATCAGCCGATGGCGTGGCAGATCCAGCTCCTTTTGCACGTCTTCCAGGCTCGCACAGGCTGCAGCCGAGCGCCGGAAGTGACGCACAACGTTCCTTGCCGTTTCCAGCAGTTCGCCCATCCCCTGGTAGGTGCGCAAGAACTTTTGCACCACCAGGTTCAGCACATGGGCAAGACAGGGGATGTGGGTCAGGTTTCCCCTGTCTATTGCGGCAACCAAATTGGCCCCATTGTCGGCCACCACCTTTCCGACTCTGAGGCCTCTGGGGGTCAGCCAAATCCTCTCCTGCTCCTGGAGTTTGGCCAACACATGGGTTGCCGTCAGCTTGGTCTTCCCAAGGCTGACCAAGTGCAGCAGCGCTTGGCAGTGGCGGGCCTTTACGCTGCTGCTGAGGCGGGGGGTTTGGCCAGGTGTGCCGGAGGATGGCAGAGGATCGGAGGAACCTGCTGCAGTTCCCCTGACCCTGCGGGGTGGCACCACCCACTGTGTTGCTGCTGCTGCTGTGCCCGCTGCTGCTCTCCCATCCTCACCCCCTTCCACCAAGCTGACCCAGTGGACAGTGAAGGACAGGTAGCGGCCTGTCCCGAAGCGGCTGCTCCAGGAGTCCATGGTGACGTGGACCCTTTCACCAACCGCGTGCTCCAGCCCTCTCTCCACATTGGCCATCACAAAGCGGTGCAGTGCAGGAATGGCCTTGCGGGAGAAAAAGTGTCTGCTGGGGAGCTGCCAGTCTGGGGCTACGCAAGCAAGCAGCGCACGAATGTCGCTCCCCTCCTGCACGAGCGTGTACGGCAGGAGTTGGGAGCACATGGCCCGTGCCAGCAAGCCGTTCAGCTGCCGCACGCGACGGCTGCTGGGAGGCAGAGCCCTAACCACCCCCTGGAAGGACTCGCTCAAAAGGCTCTGGCGTGGCCTTTTGCTGGCACGGGAATCAGCAGACACAGCGGAGGAGGCCACTGAGGACTGGCTGCCAGAACAGGCCTCAGTGTCGGCGGCAGGAGTTGCAGAGGGGGGAGGAGCAGTGCGTTTCCGCACTCCTGCTGGTGCTGCTGGAGGAGCAGGAGGGCGGGTGGCTGCTGTTGCTGCTGCTGCTGCTGCTGAAGGCTGTGCAGTGATGGGTGTGGTGCCACTGCCAGCACCAGATGCCTTCAGCCTCTGGAACTCCTCATGCTGGTGGAAATGTTTCGCAGCAAGGTGGTTGATGAGCGAGCTGGTGCTGAACTTTAAGGGGTCTGCACCTCTGCTCAACTTCCGCTGACAGTGGTTGCAAGTGGCGTACTTGCTGTACACAGTGGGCATGGTGAAATATCGCCAGATTGGTGACAGAAACATCCCCCTACGGCATGGAAGCGCTGCTGCCTCTCTCCCTGTGGTGGTTGGGGGGGGGGGGCTTGGGTGCGGCTGGTGGTGGTACTGGCAGATGCTGCTGCTGCTGCTGCTGAGCCTGAGACACCAGCTGGCTGTGGGACCTGCCTACTGCTGCCAATGCTTGCAATGATGCGCCTCCTTGCAAGGCCCACAAGCGCATCCTCCTCCTCCTCTTCAGAGCTGCTGAGGACGACATCCCCTGGAGGTGGTGGCACCCAGTCTCTGTCTGTCACCGGGTCATCATCATCCTCCCCCTCCTGAAACATGTCCTGCTGGGATGATGACCCCCCAAACTCCTCTCCTGATGCATGGATGGGCTGCTTGACTGTCGCCACAGTCTTGCTGTCCAATCCCTCATCCCCCAAAGTGCCCATCAGCATCTCCTCCTCAAGATCGCCAACAACAGCAGACAATTTACTCATGATGCCTGGAGTCAAAAGACTGCTGAATGACAGGTCGGCGAGTGACGGTGAACTGGCCTCCTCCCCAGACCCTGCTGGGCGGCTGCTGCGAACAGGGGTGGTGGTGGTGGTGGTGAGGGTGGAGGCCTCGGATGCAGAGCTGATGGCGGGCTGCTCATCCTCCGTCATGAGTTGCACCACAGTGTCTGCATGCTTTTCCTCAATGGGACGTTTCCGACCCGGCTGGAGGAAAATCGGAGCAGGTGCTACACGCTGCTGCTGCTGTGTCTCTGCAGCGTGAGTTGCAGATGCTCCTGCTGGGCGGCGCCCAAGGCGTCCACGGCCAGTGGCTATGGGAGGAATGTTAGCCACTGACGCTGCTGCTGCTGCTGCGGAACTGTGCATGGTGGCGCGGCCGCGGCCTGCCACAATGCTGCTCCCTCTCCTCCTGATTCCCTTGCTGCCCTTCCCCTTGCCCAAACCGCGCTGGCTGCCACTTCCAGACATCTTCGATGTTTTGGGTGTATAGACAAAAGTTTTTTAAAAGGGCGGGTGAAAAGTGGGGTACTTTAATGGAGTGGGTTGGTGGGTGAGGTGACTGAGTGAGTGTCCCTAGTACAGTAAGTAAGTAATAACAGTCAGGAAGTACAACTAACTAATTACAATAATCAATCAGTAATCAGAAGGAAATAGAGTGTGTGTAGTGTGTGTACACAGACAGTGAGTGCACACACGCAGGAGCTAGTAGCCTATGAACAGTGACTGAGTGTCCTAGACTCCTAGTACAGTAAGAGTAACAAGTAGTAACAGTAAGAAACTAACTAATTACAATAATCAATCAGTAATCAGAAGGAAATAGAGTGTGTGTAGTGTGTACTCAGACAGTGAGTGCACACACGCAGGAGCTAGTAGCCTATGAACAGTGACTGAGTGTCCTAGACTCCTAGTACAGTAAGAGTAACAAGTAGTAACAGTAAGTAACTAACTAATTACAATAATCAATCAGTAATCAGAAGGAAATAGAGTGTGTGTAGTGTGTACTCAGACAGTGAGTGCACACACGCAGGAGCTAGTAGCCTATGAACAGTGACTGAGTGTCCTAGACTCCTAGTACAGTAAGAGTAACAAGTAGTAACAGTAAGTAACTAACTAATTACAATAATCAATCAGTAATCAGAAGGAAATAGAGTGTGTGTAGTGTGTACTCAGACACTGAGTGCACACACGCAGGAGCTAGTAGCCGATGAACAGTGACTGAGTGTCCTAGACTCCTAGTACAGTAAGAGTAACAAGTAGTAACAGTAAGTAACTAATTACAATAATCAATCACTAATCAGAAGGAAATAGAGTGTGTGTAGTGTGTACTCAGACAGTGAGTGCACACACGCAGGAGCTAGTAGCCTATGAACAGTGACTGAGTGTCCTAGACTCCTAGTACAGTAAGAGTAACAAGTAGTAACAGTAAGTAACTAACTAATTACAATAATCAATCAGTAATCAGAAGGAAATAGAGTGTGTGTAGTGTGTACTCAGACACTGAGTGCACACACGCAGGAGCTAGTAGCCGATGAACAGTGACTGAGTGTCCTAGACTCCTAGTACAGTAAGAGTAACAAGTAGTAACAGTAAGTAACTAACTAATTACAATAATCAATCACTAATCAGAAGGAAATAGAGTGTGTGTAGTGTGTACTCAGACAGTGAGTGCACACACGCAGGAGCTAGTAGCCTATGAACAGTGACTGAGTGTCCTAGACTCCTAGTACACTAAGAGTAACAAGTAGTAACAGTAAGTAACTAACTAATTACAATAATCAATCAGTAATCAGAAGGAAATAGAGTGTGTGTAGTGTGTAATCAGACACTGAGTGCACACACGCAGGAGCTAGTAGCCGATGAACAGTGACTGAGTGTCCTAGACTCCTAGTACAGTAAGAGTAACAAGTAGTAACAGTAAGTAACTAACTAATTACAATAATCAATCACTAATCAGAAGGAAATAGAGTGTGTGTGTACAAGACTGTGAGTGCACACACGCAGGAGCTAGTAGCCTTAGCCTTAGCCTATGAACAGTGACAGTGAGTGTCCTAGGCTAGCCTAACTACAATACTAAATACAGAATCAATCAGTAGTAAAGGACAGCAGCAGAAATACTGGTATAGATGAGAGAAATATACTAACAGAGGACAGGAGAGAACAGCTGCCCACACAGGCAGGCCCTGAGGCCTAAAGCTGTGTAAGCCTGCAGCAGCTGTGTCTCTGTCTATGTAACACAAAAGCTACTAACTAAAATACAATGTCTATCTAACTAACAACAATATAGGTGTATATAGGAGGTGTATGTGAGCAAAAACGCTAGGTAAATGACCACAATAGAGCTCTTGCTAAGTCAAAGCACAAAGGAGCAACTCTCTCTCTGTACAAGTCTCAGGCAAGCACGGAGAAACCTAACATGGCGGCCGCTATTTATAGGGTAGGGGCTGGCCAGGGTCCCCCTCTGTGATTGGCTGCCGTCAGAGGGCCTGGGAGCCCTCTGATTGGCTCTAAGGACATCAATCTGGGCTATGACGCTATTCGAGCTCGGTACCGAGCTCGAATAGCGCCGTTTTGCTCGAATAGCTCGAATAGTGAATGGGCTATTCGAGTGTACTCGAATACCCCATTCGAATAGCTCTAGCTATTCGGAGCTCGAATACCGAGCTCGAATAGCTGAGAAAGAGCTCGAATATTCGAGCTACTCGAATATTCGAGCTCTGCTGAGCACCACTGTGCCAGACAACAGTAACCAAGATATGGAGATAAAGCATATGTTTGAATTTAACGTATACCTGACCTGAGGCAATGCTACCTAAGGTACCTCTACCCCTGTGCATTATCCATTCCTCTCCTAGTTCCCCCTGGTCATTGTAATCACTCCATGAAGATTTAAACTTTTAGCAAAATTTCAGACACGAAAAGGCAGGCTGACGGGGATGATCCCTCCTATTACCCTCCCATTTACTTCTTTCCCTCAACCTATTCTTTCCCTTGACCATGGCAACACACTCAGCAAAGACCACTGCATTAACAACACAATGAACTAGACTGAAACAGGGTTAATAGGCATTACTTTAGCTGACTTTGCTGTGCAGTGTCTAAGGGATAGTCTGCAGATTATATGATAGCTGCAGGTGTTAGCCAGCCTACTCTCACTAAACCAAAATTGCCTAGTCTACCTTAAAGCGGACCCAAACCAAACATTTTTTTAATTCAAAATATTTAGTTGCACCACTCAGACACAACAGTAATAAACACTCCTTCAAGCCTATGAGCATTTCAGTGACTGCTTTTCACCCTTCTCTTTTCATAACTAGAGTTATACAGGTGGCAGCCATTAGCAATTCCTCCATTGCCGGACACCTCCTGCTCCACCAGTTTGCCGGATTCTGTCCCGGCAATATAAAAGGAAGGGAGGGGTTCCTCCAATAAATGTAAAAGATTTTATATTTGTCATCATGTAGCTGAAAAAAGGCTGCTATTTATTAATATATTTTTAAAAATAGATTTTATTTCCGAAATCTTGTATTTTTAATTTGGGTCCACTTTAAGTATTAACTCATAACTGTGTCCTTTGTTGTTTAGCATTCGAGTTTGTTAATTTGATGTTTGGGTTCAACTCTACCCCAGTAAACTAGCACAGTGTTAGTTGGCATCTACTTTAATCAGTGGGTAGTTTAGATTTCATCTGAATTAAATGCAGCACATATTTTTATGTACAATAGTTACATAATTGTCTAGACTGAAAAAAGCTCAAATCCTTCAAGTTAAACCTCTTGCACCTTTGTTTACCTTGACCCGGAGGAAGGAAAAATATTGTGAGAGTAAAATTCCTCTCTGACTTGGTCAACATACCATCGTTAGGGATGAATGAGAACATTCTTGCTAAAAGCGAGAGCGTCCTGCATAGTGCGGGAGGTGAGAGCGACATGTGCGGTAATTGCGGAAGTGTAAGCCCATTGAATGCACCATAGGCTGCATTGGAACACAGTATGGTAGTATGGTAGCCGGGTGAGTTAACTTCCCTAAGCATCATGCTATACCTAGTACTTATAGTTGCAAATGCATCCAAGCCCCTTTTAAATGCAGAAATAAAACTAGTCCAAAGTACTTCTTGCGGTAAAATATTCCAAATCTTAGCCACTCTTATTGTAAAAAACTCATTTTCTAAAAAGTTCATAAAATGTCTTTTCCTCTAATTACAGTTCATGTCCTCTTGCCCACAGTTCATGTTCATGTCCTCTTGTCCTGAATTGCAAAAGTGTAAGCACTTTAAATGCACCATAGACTGCATTGGAACATCGGAGGTAGCTTGGTGAGTTAACCTCCCTTATCATCATGCCAAACCTAGTACTTACGGTATAGTTGTGGATGCACTTCAATGTTGCAAGTGTTACAAAGCCCCTTCTAAATGCAGATATAAAATTAGTACTAACTACTTCTTGCAGTAAAATATTCCTAATCTTGCCCACTCTTGTTGTAAAGAACTCTTTTTCTAAAAAGATGATAACATTTCCTTTTCTCCATTTACAGCACATATCCTCTTGTCAGTTCATGTCCTCTTGTCCTTTGTGCAGATGAGGATCAAGAGCTCATTTGCCAAGCTTTTATATTGCCCTTGGATATATTTATACATGTTAATTAGCTCCCCCCTGAGTTGTCTCTTTTCCAAGCATAATAAGCCCAGTTTGTCTAACCTTTCTTAGTGAGTGAGATTATCCATCACTCTGATTAATTTAGTAGCTTGTTTTTGTACACATTCTTCACTTCCACTGCCTTCCCTTTTATATGGTGACCAAAACTGTCTTCCTCCATGTGCCATGCGGTATTATAAATGATTATACAAGGGCTACAGTATACTAAATGTTTTTATTTCCTTTTTTGTTTATCCCAAAAGTGCATATGCTGTGAAAGCTGATGATTGTAAGTGAGTAGAGTTGCTTAATTTATTGTCGACCAGTATGCATAAGTCATTCTCCAAGTCAGATTTCTCCAGGTTTCTCATTCAGT
Organism: Hyperolius riggenbachi; assembly: GCF_040937935.1. NCBI lineage: Eukaryota > Metazoa > Chordata > Amphibia > Anura > Hyperoliidae > Hyperolius > Hyperolius riggenbachi. Next base: position 200,132,041 of record NC_090653.1, on the reverse strand, counting down.
TTATATGTGGTGTTATGCAATTGGCTCAAACAAGATACATGGGGCCATATCCTATTCCAAGTGATAAGTAGCTTGCAAATGCAAGCTACTTATCACCTTGCCATTGCATAAACATTACTGGCAATGCCTATTGCCTGTTTCCTTCTCGCGATTGTTTTTTTTGAAAGAATATTTTTATTGAAATTTTGGTGACAACAGTGTCACAAAACCAATAAACAGGTACAATACAGTAATAATAACACAATACAAGGTGCAGTCCAAGGGAAAGTTTTGCTCGGTAGGGTGGGAGTCTGAGATCCCGAAGGGTCTGGTCCAGTCACATGCCTCTCCAGAAATCTATAATATCATCAAATTAGGTGACCATATCACCATTAATCAATTAGTTCTAGATCATAATATAAAAGCTATTTGTTCCATGTTTTAGCAATTTTGTGGGGACATTTCCGCTTAATGTAAACTCTCTTAATATATACCAAATCTTTATGAACATAGGTTCTCCAGTGTTTTATGCGAGGTGGAATTTCTTAAATCCATTTTAGCACTATCATTTTCCGTGCATAGGCAATCAATGTTCTGTAAGGTGTCAGTTTGTGAGTTGACAGAAGGCTTTCTTCTATGCTACCCAAAAGTAAGGCCTCAGGAGTAAAGGGTATGGCAATGTTAAATATATTTTGTAGTTCTGCATGAATGTTTCCAATAAGGTGCTATGTGGGTACATTGCCAGAATATGTGGAAAAAAATCAGCTCTAACCTGTGAGCATCAGTTGCATGTTCCCGCTGAGGAGGGATACATCTTAAATAGTTTTGCTGGGGATAGATAGCATCTATGTATAAATTTAAGGCAATTAGCCTGTCACGGGATGCAATAGAGACTGTAAAGAAGTAGTTAAGTATGACTTCCCACTTTTCCATAGTTAGGCCTGGCATATCCGATTGCCATCTTTTGAGGAGATCCTCAGCGTTTCCGCGACCCCTTGGGGGAAACAGCTTATAAAAGACGGATACAACATGTTCCAAATGCAAAAGTAGTACAGAGGCGCCAACAGGGTAAAAACAATATTTCTTTAAAATGGTTAAAATGAAGTAGGTAGCGGTGGACTTACCCCTCCAAAACCGACACAAAAATTGCTGTTCTAAGCAAAAATCAGTTTATTTACATACTCTGAATAAGGTGCAACGCGTTTCGCGGGTATATCCCACTTCCTCAGGCAATAAATAGGAGCATATCACTGTTGACAGAAGACAGTATGCTAAGTACTCATACAGACAGCCAAGATATATAAAAAAAAATATTATACAAAAATTAATTTAATTTTTTTTTTATATATAGAATATTTTCATAAAATGGCTAAAATTGGCTTTGAATTGAATATATATCTGTGTATATGCGTGCTCATATTTTTGTCTCTCATACATATTAACACAGGGGTATATAGTGTATTCCAAGTATAATAGGTTGTGGGGAAATAAACTGGGGGGGGGGGGGTTGTGTTTTTTTTCTCTCAGGGGGGGAAGCGATCAATGTGTGGACTAGTAAGAGAAGCAATCCTATATGCATATGGGTCTTACATGCGCAAACATAGGGACTGGTGAGGTGTGTGGATAAAGAGTATTCTTACATACAACAAATTAAAATTAAGTGCTTAAAAAGGGGTTAAATAAAGTAATCAAAAGACTCACCCAATGTGGTCCGGTACATAGCCTTGCGCCTCTGTACCGAGCAATGTTGGAATGAGGCCTCTTATACTGTGTTAATCCCCTATTAGTGTGTAATTAGCCAATGGGAGGGAGAGTGTGGGTGTGCATTATCAGTGTGGGCCGTCGCTCTGTGTATGACATCACTCACATGTCTAATGCAGTCCTCATAATAAGAGCTGGTGAGGGCAGAATTTTTGTGTCTGATGTTGTGGTGGCTGGATAGTGCACTGGTCAAGGGTTCTGCCTCTGACACAGGAGACCCGAGTTCGAATCCCGGCTCTGCCTGCTCAGCAAGCCGGGCAAAATCTCACATATAAAATTTATAGAACCTGCCAGCATGTTGAGAAGGAGATTTTATGCCTATTTTGGGGGATACCTTGTTTTGAGTATAAAAAATATAAAGGTTATAAAGCAAAAATCAACATAAAAGTAGATATAACATTAAAAATCAATGTGGTGATAAAAATTATTAATAGTACATTAAAAAATCTATGTGTTGATAAAAATAATTAATAGTACATGAGTAATAAACAAGATAGAAATGATGAATAGTGTAAAACATCTAACATAAGACCAATAAAATTAGTATATTCAATAGTAATTATACTATACTAATTATAAAAATAACTCAAACATTGTGCAAACAGGCAAATTAATGATTTATAAACTGCGAAGGATTGTTCGGTATGGATCCATATATACAGCTTTAGACTGGGTGGTTTAAAAAGTCTAAAACTCAAATGGTCTAAAAAGGTCTAAAAGTTGGATGGGTCTAAAACAGAAAAAAAAGTGAAAACATGGCAAGGAATGGGTATAAAACCAGAATTATATATAAAAGATACATTAAATATAAACCACACCACAAATATACATAAAAAAAAATTATAAAAAATATACATATAAAAATATATAAAAAATAAAAGAGAGGACCATAAAAAAAGGAAAAAGCTGAGTATTAAAGTGCATTAATATAGTTTTTCTAGCTGCTCGTTGAGGCCGCTAGGTGTGAGGGTATTTAGTAACTGGATCCAGTACATTTCACGTTTTTTCAAATTGTCGAAGGCATCTGGGAGTGCATGGTTAATGGTTTCGATAAGGGTGATGGTGGTGAAGTGTCTCGACAGGCTGTGTAATGGGAAGTTGTTGAGAATGTTTCTTTTGTGCTGACCAACCCTACTCCGCACCTTTTGTGTGGTGCGGCCTACATATTGCAGCTGGCAGGGACAATAAATTAGATAAATGACATATGAAGAATCACAGGTAATGGGGTCTTTAATTTTGAATTCTACTTTGGTAGATGCAGATTTGAAGATAGTAGTGGCTGAGACAAATTGACATGCTTGACATCTGCGGTTATGACAAGGGGCGGAGCCTGGTTGTTTCAATTTCAGCGTTTTTGCAGTGGCGGTGGGGTGTGAGCGTAGTCGGCTCGGGGCCAAAATGTTCTTAAGATTGGGAGCCCTTCTGAATGTCAGGGCTGGGGTGTTTGGTAGAAGAGGTAAAAGGTAGGGGTCCTGTAAGAGGATTTCCCATCTATTTTGGAGGATGTTACGGATCTCTTTATGTTGGGCACTGAATCTGGTGATGAATCTTGGTGTTGTAGTGCTGGTTGTGGACTGGTTTGCTGAGTTAATCTGTGTATTTTTGGGTTGGGTGGCTTTGGTTTTGGCATCTTTGACTAGTTTGCTGGGG